>NW_027249542.1:130000-138491 GCF_030848795.1 Temnothorax nylanderi | reverse complement strand
GTGCCACGTGCATTGAGTATACAAAATCAACATAACCAATAAATAACAATACCTACCAATTACGGCCGCAGGGGGAAGTGATCCGCGCAGTTCCTTGGGCCCAACGAACCTACGGCAATAACCCGAGTTCAAGACATCGCGGACATACATACACAACCACACATACGCGCATACATATACACAGCGAGAAAACAGGACGAGGAAATCAATAACTCCAACCGGAGTTAACAACCACAAAAGAAAAAAAAATACTTACCAATTACACGTTAATACACTCTCTCCAATTTTCTGCAGTTCGTCAATGATTACGTGTACACACAGACATGCACGACACGTTAAAATATTTTAATGTTTGTATACAACAGCATGTGATATTCACAGAACGCGCAGTAAGATGTTTTCGACTCGGAATTCACGAATAACTGACCCCACAGTCCCCACACTGAAGCCCGACACCTGCTCGCCAGGCCATTTCTTGTGTACTATTCGTCCTAAAAATATCGCAGTCGGTACTGAATGACACCTAATGTATGCAGAATAACTTCCAATACTTGAAAAAATTATAAAAATTTGTTAAGTGCATTATTTTTAACTTTGCAAATGCCTCCAAAATTTCACTTTTCTGCAAATTCAAAATCACGAGCATTTTCAATTGTCCGTTTCATAATACTACTTATTACAAATCGAATATCAAAGTATCAGTTTTGTAGGAAATTTTATCAGCTTTAATTTTGATCGGATGAATTTTCTTCGTAAAATCAATAGAAAAGAAGATACATGCAAAAACTAAATACAAATACCACTTTTGCATAATTTTTTTAAAAAACACCACTTTTCGAGGGTTCTTTTTTTAAAGAAATCATACCTTTCGATGAACTTTACAGTGCTGCTTACTTTCACACACATATACAACTACTAAAAATAGGTGAAATCCAATTTTTAAAAAATTATTACGCATGTATTTTTGCAATATATTATTAATTTGGTATGACATTGTATTTGTCTTGAAATTTTTAAACAGCTGTAACTTGTTAACAATGATCGTACGAAGATGAACCAAACGCCGTTTTAAAGATAATTTAATTCTCTTCAAAAAATGTAGAGAGACATTTTGACCTACAGCTAACCAAAAGTGACTTTTTTTTGACAAAATCCACAAAGAAAAACAATTTTTTCATGTTTATTAGCATTATCGTACTACGCATATATCCAAAATGAGTTTGCATATACATCAAAATTTTCGAAATTTAATTATCTTTCACTTTCATAGGATGTAATATTTGCGTTAAACTTACAGATGTTGAGATACAAGCGATTTTACCACTAAAAATCATACTCGAGGAGCGATAATAAATGTTTTAAAAAAATTCATATCTCTGTCAATATTGATCGTATTGAAAAAAAAAAAAATGGAAATTGTTCGTAATTAAATTGTCTACAACTTTTATTGGAACTATTTTTTTATTCGAGTCGCCATTTTTGAACCATCGATAAAAAATGCGCGACGTGCTCACGTGTTTTTCATTTCTCATGAAATACCTATTATTTCAAAAAAAATCTAGATCGACTGCAATTGGTCGTACAAAATTTTTCTCCCGACCTTTTTTGTGTGAAATTTAATTCTCTACAACTTTTACGTCTTCACTTTTTTCCCCTAAATTGCGATACTTTTTGAGTTATTGGCAAAAAACCAATTTTTGGGACCTTTTTTGCACCCCCCTTTTTGCTACGACAATGGTACGGGGGTGGGCTTTTAGTATCTTCATTACCAGCCCCAAAAGACACACTTCCACGCTGGTTTCAGCGGAGTAGTTAGTATTATTTCCTTGAGATTTACCCATTTGACTGGGCTAAAGAGCAACCTACGTCAAGCATGAATACAAGGTAGGTATGTCTAAAGTAATTATTATTTATTAATCTATATATATAAGTCACGTCCGTCTGTCTGTCTGTATGTATGTACGCGAACTACTCATTCGTTAGTGGACCAAATTTTTACCAAAAGTATATGAAATAGGGGTTAGAATTTCCCGGGGATGAAAATGTCGTGGTTAATTTTTTGTTACCGATCTTTTTGGAAACCGGTTCTGAATTTTTCAAATTTTACGAGAATTTTTCGGGTATTAATTTACCGAATCTTAAAGGAATTGTATATGAAACAGGGTAGAATTTCCCGGGGAGTATCATAATGTGCATAGTTTTTTTTGCTACCGATTTTCTGGAAACCGGTTTTTTTTTAATTTTTTCGATTTTTCCGGAAATAATTGACCGCATTTCAAAGAATTGTATATGAAACAGGGGTAGAATTTTTCGAGGAGTGTTATAAAGTGTATAATTTTTTGTTACTTATTTTCTGAAAACTGGTTGTTTAATTCTTCCAATTTTTTCGGGAATTAATTGACCGAATCGTAAAGAATTGTATATGAAGTAAGGGTAGAATTTTCCGGTGAGCATAGTGCCATAAAGTGTATTGTTTTTTGTTACCAATTTTCTCATATACTCATAAATGTCACCAAGTTTCAAGGGTAACCAAAGGATGATGTCGCTGCCCTAGATATAGAGGTTGATGTTGAATCTTAATAATGCGAAATATACGACGATGCGCCGCGTAGCGGGCGCGAGTCCGAACTCGTCTCACAGCGCGAGCCCGCGTTGCCGCTCGCGCCGCACAATCGTGGACGACGGGAAGACGCGCGGTGCGGAATTCATCTCTCTCTCTCTCTCTCTCTCTCTCTCCTCTCTCTCTCTCTCTCTTCTCGCTCTCTCTCTCTCTCTCTCTCACTCCCTCTCTCCTCTCCCTCTCTCCTCATCTCTCTCTCTAATCTCTCTCTCTCCCTCTCTCTCTCTCTCTGTCTTTTTTCTCTCATCAAATATTTTTTAAATTAAATAGGTGGAATAGGATTGTTCCCAATGAGATAAATATAATTTATTAAACACAAAATATTAAAAACTTACATATGAAACATTTATAACACATAATAATACGTATATATAACATAAATTATAATATAACATAAAGTATACATGTTAATATAATTCATTATAGTTTTATTTCCAGCGGGCCACGTTTGTGTCCACGGCCACGTCCGCCATATCCGGGCTCCGCACGTCCCGCGTCCGCGTTCATGTCCTCGGCCCTCTTCCTCCTTGTGCCCATCAAGGTGGTACTGGGTGGAATCTCAGTAGCCATTACTGCAGGTGTGGATTGGTATTCACCACTGCAGGCTGTGGATTATCATAGCCATCACTGGCAGGTTGTGGATTCGTTAGTCACCACTGCAGGCTGTGGATTATCAAGTAAGCACCACTGCAGGTTGCAAATTGTCAGCATACACCACAGTCCTGCATTGGGGGTTGCTTCGTCAAAGCAGCGAGGTTGCTGCTTGCAACTCATGCCACTTCTTCTTTAAAGTGAGATTTTCAGCATTAAGGTCCACAATGTCATTCTAAAAATAAGAATAGATAAAAGATATTATATAGAGATAATAATAACCCGCAAATTCCTCTCTCTCTCTCTCCTCTCCCTCTCCCTCTCCCGCTCCCTCTCCCTCTCCCTCTCCCTCTCCCTCTCCCTCTCCCTCTCCCTCGCCCTCTACCCTCTCCCTCTCCCTCCTCCCTCTCCCTCTCCCTCTCCCTCTCCCTCTCCTCTCCCTCTCCCTCTCCCTCTCCCTCTCCCTCTCCCTCTCCCTCTCCCCTCCCCTCTCCCTCTCCGCTCCTCTCCCTCTCCCCTCTCCCCTCTCCCTCTCCCTCTCCCTCTTCCCTCTCCTCTCCCTCTCCCTCTCCTCTCCTACTCCCTCTCCCTCTCCCTCTCCCTCTCCCTTCCTGCCCTCTCCCTCTCCCTCTCCCTCTCCCTCTCCCTCTCCCTCTCCCTCTCCCTCTCCCTCTCCCTCTCCCTCTCCCTCTCCCTCTCCCATCTCCCTCGCCCTCTCCTCCCCTCCCTCTCCTCTCCCTCTCCCTCTCCCTCTCCCTCTCCCTCTCCCTCTCCCTCTCCCTCTCCTCTCCTCTCTCTCTCTCTCTCTCTCTCTCTCTCTCTCTCTCTCTCTCTCTCTCTCTCTGTATTTAATTCTTCCGCCGTAATGATACCGCTAATTTAAAAAAAGATATATAGAAATAAATTGACTCTATTGTAAGTGATGATCCACAAGAGCAATTGAATTTTCCAACTGAGTTTTTAAACTCTCTGACACCTTCTGGAATGCCAGTTCATCGACTTAAAATAAAAGTCAGTGCTATAATAATCCTATTAAGAAATTTAAATACTAAAAAAGGACTCTGTAATGGCACAAGATTTATTGTTACTAATTTGAAAAATAATCTAATTTATGCAGAGGTTCTAACTGGTCCTGCTCGAGGACAGATTGTCTTTATTCCAAAGATGGATTTAATTACAAGTGATTTGGAACTGCCATTTAAGTTTAAACGAAGACAGTTTCCTATTCGAGTGTCATTTGCTATGACAATCAATAAATCACAAGGACAAAGTTTAGAAAAAGTTGGGATTTATTTGCCACATCCTGTATTTGCTCATGGTCAACTTTATGTGGCATTTTCTAGAGCAACCAGAAAGGAAAGTGTAAAAATTAAGATTGATGAATTAAGCAATCAAGGACATCTAATAGAAGGAAGTAAAAATGTTTTACAAAAATGTAATATACAGAGAAATTTTATAAATTGAAAAATTATAAAATTGTATAAATGAATAATATAATAATTAAAATGTTAATAAAATATACATTTAAAATTTTAAAATAAATTACATGAAAAATTATAAATATTAAAATTGTAAAAGTAATTTTACAAATAATAATTAATTTTTAGTATGAGTGTAAGTGTGCAATACGAGATACGTTTTAAAATGTCAAAAAAGTAAATTGCGATCGATTCCCTTGAAATTGGTACCAAAATTTTTATTTATAGTGGTACAGCTATTTTTATTTATAGTGGAATAGGCCTACTGGGGAAACCACTAAAAAAAACGCATTTACAATAGTACCTCAAGGGTGATGCGGAAATCTATTACCGTTAAATGTAAATATACGCTAGCACCTATTTGCGTGTTTTATTACATATGTCCTCCGGGGCTAAGCCTTTATCTATATATATAATTTCTTAGCTTTGAGGTTTACGCGCTAGCTCTGAGGCCCGCGCGAACTACTCATTCGTTAGTGGACCAAATTTTTACCAAAAGTATATGAAATAGGGGTAGAATTTTCAGGGGATGAAAATGTCGTGGTTAATTTTTCATTACCGATCTTTTTGGAAACCGGTTCCGAATTTTTTTCAAATTTTACGAGAATTTTTCGGGAATTAATTTACCGAATCTTAAGGAATTGTATATGAAACAGGGGTAGAATTTCCCGGGAAGTATCATAATGTGCATAGTTTTTTGTTACCGATTTTCTGGAAACTGGTTTTTTTTAATTTTTTCGATTTTTCCGGAAATAATTGACCGAATTTCAAAGAATTGTATATGAAACAGGGGTAGAATTTTCCGAGGAGTGTTATAAAGTGTATAATTTTTTGTTACCCATTTTCTGAAAACCGGTTTTTCTAATTCTTCCAATTTTTCGGGAATTAATTGATTGAATCGCAAAGAATTGTATATGAAGTATAGGTAGAATTTCCCGGGGATTGCATTAAGTGTATAATTTTTGGTTACCGATCTTTTTGGAAACCGGTTCCAAAATTTTTCCAATTTTTCTGGAAATAATTGACCGAATCTCAAAGAATTGTATGTGCTGACACACACATACACGCGCGCACACATGGGCCGATTCTCTCGAATTTGATACCAAAATGCAAATTTTTCGGAGATGAAAATGTAGCGGCTTTTTTTTGTTTTACGCCCCCCCCCCTCCCCATTCACCCGCGCGAAGCGCGGGCTCAAAAGCTAGTATATAATAATTATGTAGGCGATTAAAATATATTTAAATATATACATATATAAATGTTTCATATAGGGGAGACCGGGGCTAAAACGTCTACGGGGTAAATACGTCTAATCAAATATCTCGGAACCTGTATATTGTGCGAACTCGCTATTAACATTGTAAACGCTGCTTATAGTACCCATGTGACCAACGGAGTTTCGGCAGGTTACCTGCCGTGTTATGATTTTTACGAGGGCAAACGTGTTTTTGAAAGGTAAAAGTTACATTTTCTGCGCGTGGAAATTTTGTAATATCTGCAATAATATTTGCTCTCCAAATCTCGAGGTACGTGATTATAAAGAGTAATGCATGCTGAACACGAATCCAGTGTAGTTTTTTCATTATCGTTGATGTCTAATATTTCGTGGGCGATCAAACCGTAAACTTGTGTTTGGGGCTAATCGGTCAGTAAGCAGTCCGGGTGCATTTCCAAGGCATTTTCGGGCTCACTGCATATGGAATATGGATGAGAAGGGAATTACAACCGTTCAGACACCGAATAGAGTCATCGGACGTCGAGGAGTGAAACAAGTCGGGCGAGTGACTTCTGTGGAAAGAGGAACCCTCGTAACTATTTTTTAATAATGTTTCGCATAAAAATTTTAAATAAATTTTTCATTTTTCTCTTAAAAAACAATTATTGCATGTATCCTATTATTTTTTAGGATTAGATGTACGTATATGTATTGAAAATGCAGTGCAGACTGTTATACCCCGGCATTTTTGAGATTTCAATTTTTCCACCGTTGTCGTTTTTGCTCTATACCGGTTAAACAAAGCGACGTAGACAAAAATTTTTTATATAAATTTTGTAGCTAAAGGTTCACTCTTTACAGTGGTATACCACATTTAACTACAATTATTTATTTTGTTGTTAAAAATCGGCACCGAAAAAAAACGGACTGTTTAGCCCCGGTCTCCCCTACAATTTGATATGATTATATATGAGTTTAAATGTAATTCGTACATTATGCATATTGGCCAGGCAATATGCATAATCTCCGCTTCTTTTTGGACATTTGAATAAAAATGTGATTAAAATATTAAAATATCTTTCTAAAAAGAATGGCAGTCTGTCTATAATTTCAACTTTATTACTTACGATGAGTTTATGCACTAAAATATTTTATATTTTATGTTTAAACATAATTTATGTTACACAAATTAATAAATTATTTGTACATTTCTAGTCTTCAATATATCCTATATAATTTATCAAAGTACATGAGAGGGGGTGGAAGTTATTGACGCACTCAAAAGTATTTAACTATTTAAAGCGCGTTACTAACCTCCCCCTCATGTACTTTGATATATTATATAGGATATATTGACGAGTATGGAAAGGAAGATAAGGAATGTACTACGCGACAAACAAAATCATAACAACGGTATTTATGTATAAAATGTGTATAATACATGTGTATAGTATATGTGTATAAACAGTATACAAATAGGTGGCGAAGGTACCGCAGGCGGAGCTCGCATAATATAACTAAACCAACTCCCAGCGTGATACTTAACTGCTTGAATTAAGACGCTTGATTATTGCCCCCTCCCCGCACCCCGCCACCGTGTGTGTGTGTGTGTGTGTGTGTGTGTGTGTGTGTGTGTGTGTGTGTGTGTGTGTGTGTGTGTGTGTGTGTGTGTGTGTGTGTGTGTGTGCCTCTTTTATGAATACCGTTTTTGTTATAAATACCGTTGTTTGTTATAATTTTGTTCATCGCGTAGTACATTTCTCGTCTTCTTTTCCTCCCACTTCTACTTGGTTTCCGAAAATTATGCACATTGCTCGGCCATTATGCATATTGCCCAAGTTGTCATATTGCCCGTAACATATATAAAAGCTCTAGTATATAATTATTTATGGCCATATGTGAGCATATATGATTATATATTTGTTTACACATATTAATTATAATTTTGCAAATATTTTGTCAAACTTTTTGCACAATTATTCTTTTTTGCGTAAATCTTTTTTTGGAATACCTTGAAAGAATAGGCCTTGGAGGTTACTAACTTTCGTTTCTTGCAAAAACACGTCGAGGGAGCCTAATTTCATCGATTTCTGTGCTGGGATAGCTAAACTAAAGAGTTACCATAATATAATATATTTATGTAACAAAATTTATTAAATATTATTTATTATTTATATATATTATAAATACCTTATTTCTCTTTTTCTCTTTCTCTCTCTCTCTCTCTCTCTCTCTCTCTCTCTCTCTCTCTCTCTCTCTCTCTCTCTCTCTCTCTCTCTCTCTCTCTCTCAATTATTAATTTCATTACATTATTTTTATACTTTTTATTTTATAAATACCTTATTTTTTCTCTATTTATCTCTTTCTCTCTCTAACACACTTAGCGCTTAATGGGAATCTTAATTCTCGGTGCAAAATAAATAACCTCGTAATACGATCATAATACGATAATACGCGAAGCCAGCCGCGCGACACATAAGCGAGATGCATGGTCAATTAGCATCGCGCTATAACGGATTCAGCATTTCGATACATTTATATTCGATCGATATTGATATGATCTTCTTCGGGCCCAAAGCACAAAGA
>NW_027249542.1:102500-127500 GCF_030848795.1 Temnothorax nylanderi | reverse complement strand
CCAAGTTAGGCCGAAACGTCGACTGACTGTATACTTCGAAATTATTTATTACATTTTTAACATCTTGAAGTGCTCGAAATTGGCCGTTTTTTGTATTTATATTGCTATTCTATTTTATATATATAGATGTTTACATCTATGAGGGTTAAACTCATATATAATCATGTCAAATTGTCTATGAAACATTTATATATATTTACATATGTGATGGTGCTTTGTGTTGGTAAAAAAAATTTTTGCCGATATATAATCTACATGGATAAATGCTTCTTATGTGCAAATTAATTTAATTAACTTATTTAATTATTTAAAAAGACACTTTTTATGGAATATTTTTAAATATTTTTATTTATATTTTCTTTTTGTTTAATATTAAAAACATATAATACTTTTCCTAACATGTTTCAAATTTTTTAAATTATTTTCAATATTTAATTGTCCTCTTCGTCTTGTTTTTCTTGATCATTCTCTTCGTTTTCCTTACGCTTTCACTTCCTTGCCTCTTTCAAATCAATACTGTGTCTTTTTTCTACATGCGCCTTTCCTAATTTTTTTTCTTCAATTTCTTCAACATTCTCTCTACACAGAAATATATTTGTTGTTAAAGTTAACAATTTTCACATGCCCCAATTTATGTACTTTAATTTTTATATTAATTTAACAGAAAGCAATTTTATTTAAATAAATATTTCTTTTAATTGTTAAAAAAATTTACACTGTAAAATGTTACACTTCTATTTTAAAGGAATTACTAATTTCATTCTCTAACACAACAATGTTACACCCAAACCAGATTATTTTGTAAAAATCTAACTTTTTCTTCTCGGCTATAAATCTACGCAAATAAAATGGTTTTTACCGTGTACGCTTTCGATCATTGTTTGGCTCATTCTCGGCTTACTCTCTTTCGTAAGCTACTAACGCATTTAGCAGTAGTTCGTCCATACCGTCTTTCATTACTATTTCAGAAATAAAATTACTTTATTAAATTATACATACATACAAAATGCATGTTTTATCTGTTTAAAGATTTTCGTGAATATTTCGATATGTTTAATTAATATATGTAATATTTAACCTTCCCGCGGGTGCGCCTTTTTCCATAACGAGAACGCGTGCCATATACAATATTATCGTAAAATAAATATTATGCGATAAAAGTTTACGATAATTTAAAGCGTATTAGACACTAAGGGTGCAGTCCCATTACGCACGGATCGGAATGACGGATCGGATTTTTCACTAGAATTGAGCGGTCCGTTCCTGTTCCGTTGCGTAATAATTTCCTCTACCAGTCCCATGTAGCAAAAACGGATCGGAATGTCGCTTCGGTCGCAGGTAAATGTGCTTGATTCTTCGATATTTCGTTATTTTGATGCGACTGAAGCAATAACATACATAATTTGTGCTATTATCTTGCCGATAACCTTATTGCGAGTACTCTGAAATACTGAATTGTAAGAGTAAAATATATTTTGTAACCAGATTCCGTTCCGTTTTTGCTACATGGGACTGGTAGAGAAACTTTTTACGGAACGGAACGGACATGCGTGATTGAGTTGAGAGAGAAAATGTCAAAGAAATGTAAACAATACTTTGTAATATTAGACAGTTTTAACTTACGTTGGAGTGCACACATGCTCTCTGGACCCGAGTTTGTTATTTTAACTACGTTTTTTTGGCGAAGTCGTATTGTTTGGACAATCTTTTCATTTCTACATCTATTATATATCTAGACATCGTTCCATATCTGGATTTTGGCTTGCTGGAGGCACTACTCATTGAAAAGGCCCACAGCTAGATTGAAAAAGAAGAACTTTATAACGTGGCTGTGTGTGAAAACAACATCTTGAAACACATAACCACAGTATATAATTTATACTGTGACATAACGATGGATGAAAAAACAGTCTTATTAGTTATGTTAAAAATACTGCGAACGGCGAACAATTTACCAACTTGGCATGCTGTACCGGTGTTCAAGAGAGTGCGAAAGCTATATTTAGGTTACATAGTTTTATTGCAAAAGCTGGAAAATATGAGAAAGAAACGGAAATTCTGGGTACGACCAATGTTTACGCACGAAATGAGGCATTTACAAGGTGCAAGTGACAATTTAGTCGTTGAAATGCAAATAACCGATCATGAAAAGTTCTTCAATTACTTCAAAATGACTCCGGAAGTATTTGAAGAACTGCTAACGTTAGATGGACCACGGATTCAGAAAGAAAAAGTTTGTCGAATCCCAATTTCAGCTCGTACAAGATTGCAGCTGACTTTGCGCTGGTTAGCATCCGGTGACAGTTTAGCATCTCATTCGTATGCATTTCGTATTGCATGCAATACAGCATCCAAAATCGTAAGGAAGACTTGCACTGCATTGTGGGAGGTTTTGAAGGATAAAGTTTTTCTGCAACCCACCGCTGACAATTGGCAACAGGTTGCTGACGAATTTCAGGAAATCTGTCAATTTCCAAACTGCATTGGATCTATAGATGGGAAGCACATTATCATTCAGGTATGTATCTGATACAACCATTTTTCGTACATTTTTTAATTAATCTGACATTATTGTATTCTTGTTAATTGTAGGCACCACCGAATAGTGGCTCGTCCTGCTATAATTACAAAGGTAACCACAGCATCAACCTACTTGCTGTGAGTGATGCAAATTGTTGCTTCAGCATCGTGCACATCGGAGCGGAAGGAAGGCGTAGCGATGCGGGTGTGTTTGCTAGCAGTGACCTTGCTCGCCTATTGGATACAAAATCACTTCAACTGCCTCCGGACAGGCATTTGGATAATAGCGGATTCAAATTTCCATACGTCCTAGTAGGAGACGAAGCATTTCCGCTAACATCTTATATGATGCGGCCATACTCTCGAAGTAGGAACTTAACTGTTACGAAGAAAATCTTTAATTATAGATTAAGTCGGGCGCGAAGAACTGTAGAATGTTCATTTGGGATACTAGCGGCAAGGTGGCGAATTTTTCGTCGGCCAATTATCGCTCATGTTTCAACGGCCAAATTAGCCGTTCAAGCTGCAACGGCTGTACATAATTTTCTAATGAAACACGAACTTCAATTAGAGCCAACGGAAAGAACTTATTCTGTTTTAAGTGGCAATGATCGAAATGTAACGTCGACCGGAATTGAAAATGTACGTAATTGCAGTGCGCGAAGGAACGTTGAGGCTATACGAATTAGAGACTCTTTTGCTACGTATTTTGAAACTTCGAACCCACTTGATTGGCAATGGAGAAAAGCTCTAAACAATGAGTAT
Source organism: Temnothorax nylanderi (assembly GCF_030848795.1). Taxonomy (NCBI): domain Eukaryota; kingdom Metazoa; phylum Arthropoda; class Insecta; order Hymenoptera; family Formicidae; genus Temnothorax; species Temnothorax nylanderi. The sequence continues at coordinate 124,215 of NW_027249542.1, read as the reverse complement.
TAAATTTCTATCATGTATTATGTAAAAAGTGATCCTTAATGGAAAAACGCCCGTTGATCGTCGCGAAAATGCGTCGGATTAGTTACTGCGAAATTTTGCGATTAATTCCTAATTATTATAAGACAGAAACCCTACTTTTTTTTCTAAGAATTATAAATAAATATAAAATCGTACATCTCAATGTTTTGAACTTTACATACACATATATGTAATGTAACAACAAAGCATTCATTTCTTTTAGACCCAAATATTAACTACTTATCAGGTTTTATTAAAATATAAATAAATGTTTTATTTATTTATTATGTAATGTATAATGTATTGGTAGAAAGATAAAGGTAACGATAATAGTACAAAATATAATAGAATAATAATACAAAAAATTTATCGCCTTTGAAGTTCCGCCTCCGCTAATTCTTCGTCTTCTGCCCTGTGAACGAGACGCAGCAGCTCTACTTGCATTTGCCTTCTTCGAAGATAGCTCAACCTACGCAGGATATTTCCCATCTGCTCCAGGAAATTGTCCACTGCATCCTTCTTTGGCGCATTTTCGCGAAGTAACTGCTGCAATATGTTGTTATGCAATGCCTGCACATCGGGGTCGTACTGTCTTCCTGTAACACAAAAATTCCATTTAATGCATTCAAAGTAATGAATTTTCCTACATTTTCATACATTGTTAAACAAAGCTGATTGTCCATGAAAAAAGTAACACAATTATAATAAAAACATAAATAAAATATTTAAAAAGAGTATAAAATATATAAGAAAATGCACAATAAAAAGATCAATTTCAGACTATTACAATACTGCGACAAATTTCTATGAAAAATCAGCACAATATAACAATTTATTAAGAGTTATGAAAAGTATAAAGATGTATCAATTAATTATGGAAATCTATGAGACGTGTATCGATTATCAATTATTCAAAATTAGCTCACTTTTTTTTTCTCGTGGTCTACAATCAGCTGAACTTCCTGCTCTTTCAGGATTGTCTGGCGTGCTACAAGTTCTTGGAGAAGACATATTACATTCCTCGAATTGCGAATCGTTCAGGATCCGTGCACTATCTTCGTCACGACATATGTTCTGTGGTAGAGAGCTTGTTGTACTTCTGACTTAAACCATGCTTCTGTTAAAGTTGACGTTACCAATTCCGATTCGACTGAAATGAGCGACACAGAGAGTCCGAATCGGGTGAAAGTAAGGTATGAAGATGTGGCAGAGGACATCGAGATGGAGAAGAAAAATGTAATATCTGAAAAAATGCAGGGAGCCAAAAGTGATGTCCAATCGCAGCTCTATGTGCCCGAGACGACCGCTTACCCGGAGACCGACAGCTTCCAGTACCCGTACTCGCACCCAGCGATGCACCACCTGGACACCACGAGCGCGCTGAACCTGTCGTCGCGCGGCCGCCGGGCGCAATCGCCGTTCGAGCTGTCGTCGGGCAGCGGCGACGAGGCCGGTCCCCAGATAATCGTGGGCTCCCAGAACAACCCGGCCGTCAACAACAGTCTGCCTCACAAGCTCAGGCACAAGTCGCGCATCGGCGACAAGGACGCCGCGAGCGCGCTCCTCGCGCTTCAGGGAATCAAGCAGGAGCCGGGACCGCGGGCGTCGCCGCCCTGGGACGAGGGTTCCAGCGACGAGCGCGATTCCGGCATCTCGTTGGGCGCCGAGTGGTAAAATTGAACTAAAATTCTACAACTAAAACTCTAACACTAAAATTGAACAGCAAAGATATGTAAAAAAATGTACATTTTTATATGTATATTAAAGCCTATATATGGAGGGGTAAAAGCCATAGTGCAAGTGGTGTAAATCAAAATTTTAAAATATTGACTTGTGTGCATAGATGCAATCTGTACAATATATAAATTGCATCTATGCACACAAAGTCAATATTTTAAAAATTTTAATTTACACCACTATAGCTTTTACCCCTCCATATAAGACAAGTTATTATACGTACGGGGTTTCTTGTGCAGCCTCGTCTATAAATTGCATCCTTGAATAGAAGCGGAATGTACTTTTCTGCGGATGTCCCGCTTCCGCACCCGATCCGCTGCGTACGTAACCTTTCATTTTTTTACGAGCTTTTGAATAGCAGTCCCTCAGGTGCGTCCATCGAGATTTCATCCACGCTACATCCTTAAAACCTGAAAATCCCTCGTTCAAATTACGAATTCAGAGGCGGCATTCTGTTTTTGATATCATTGCCGCAGCTTTTTATCATATACATATAATACCTGCGCATATATAATACTAAAACTGTCTGAGTTATAGAATCCCGCTACAGCTCGCTTACACGAATACAAACGTACATTAGCCCATTTGCGAGTGCAGATTAAATATACATTCATGAGTACATAAAACAAAGTAAAATGATTATATATTACCAAGATTATTAAAGACTTCATCCCACAATTCTCTTCGTACACAGGAGCTACGCTTTTGAACTGGCAACTTTTGATTCCATAGACCTGGTCTCTGCTCTACGGCATCGATGAGCATCTCATCCATGATGTCTGCCGAGTATGGAGTAGACTCATTGCTACTCTCTGAAGGTGGTGCGTCTCTCTGCGTACTTTCTCCTACTTTCTTCAATCCTGTTTATACATAAATGATATACTTATTGAATATATTTAATATTTGCAAACAAATGTTGAAAGATATTTGCTTGCAAATAAAATTACTCATTGTAGCACGCCCCTTCTCGTCGACAACGAGGACATGGATACATTCATCATAGCTTTTGAAGCAGTTATGGGCTTCAATCTCCGCACAGGATCCGTACATTATCCGCCCACAGTAACCGCATTTTACAGCCTGCAAATATGAACACATGTAACATGAATCGCATAATATTTGATATGTTGTTCGTATTGAAAAAATCTATGTGCTGAAAATCATGCGGTGAAAACCATATGGAAAAACGATGTGGTGAAACCACATTGTGAAAAAAAACCACATATATGCGTTCAAATAATGTTCAATAATATAAAAAAAGTATTGCTACCATGTGCTTTGTCGACGTTTCCACATAGATTTTGTCAATAGATGAGGTGTCAATTTCAGGTTTTCTTTGGTAAACAAACAAAATTATAATCATATAACCTATATTTAAAATTATTATTACCGGCCCTTTTCCATGATTGTTGGTACTCATCTTGTAGAATTTTAGCTTGTTGTTACGTACGAGATTCTTATTAAAATGCACAGCACGCACACCACGTGGATTGGGACAATTCAGAATAAAAGCACACACTCTGATGATATTTTTCCAATACAACGGCGTTTTAAAACTTGCGCGGGCAGAAACACCCGCCCGATCCGTCCAGAATTGAGGAAATATACGCGTTCCGATCGGAAGGAATAGCGGAATCAAGAATTCACTAGAATTTCCTAGCAGAATCCGATCCGTCATTCCGATCCGTGCTTAATGGGACTGCACCCTAAGGGTGCTTTCGGGGAGCTCGCTATTAGCGCTATTCGGCACTATCGGTGTTCGGGGAGCACGCTACCAATCCAACCAACGCCATCGTGACGTCACTGTCGGTAGCGTTTTGACGTCATAATTCGCGCTACCGACGCTCTTGCCAGAGAGGTAGTGCACGAATAGCGTTAGCGTTGATAGCGTTGGTGGTGTCTCCCCGAACGCATGGTGACCGCATGTATGTACAATACATACGAACATACGAATAGGTTAGGATTGAAGCGCAGTTTTTACCGAATCGTACTTTCTGCTTTGTTACGTATACTTTGCATGGAAATCATACATTTACAATATAAATAATTGTGAACATAAATGCCATCCTGCTAACCGTTGACTTATATTTTTTACTGTTTGCAGCTAACTCGAGAATATTGTTTACTGAAGAAATCTTCAAATTGCGGTTTTGCTGGTCGAATTTTTCCGGCAAAATATTAACTAGCGTCGTTTCGTGTTCTACTCTTTGCCGAGTCACATTCCTGTATGTTCGAGCGTTAATATTTCTGCTTCCTGTATACTTGTAAGTTTTGTAAATGCGACATTGTTTTATCATAAACATAATATAAATGCGAAATTTCGTTATTCTTAACATGGATTTTTGGTCTATTTGCAGTTGTGTTTGTAAGTCATTGAATTACGTTTTATTATTTAAAATTAGTAATAACCGAACTTAAGAAAATGGAAGAAGAAGATAAAGTAATAGTCGCAGCAGCAGTGCTGGTACTGCGTAATTTAATTTATTCATCTGAAAGTGATGACGAAGAAGAAGTACAAGTAATAAGGAATCCAAGAAGAAATGTTGCTAGAATTGAAAATTATGTTGAACAAACAATACCAGCATTAACAAGGGAGCAATTTAAAGCCCACTTCAGGTATAATTTACTAATTTCTTTTATACGGAGTTATTTTATGTGTGCATGCGCGTGTGTATGTATTTGTGCCAGCGTGCGTGCGTGCGTGCGTGTGTGTGTGTATAACATATATACAAGTCATATTTTTTAATTATTTGTAGTTATGTAATTTTTAATAATGTTACTAAAATAGAAATATTGTATTTATGTATGTATATGCATAATGTGTGATTTTAGGATGGTTCCTGAAACCTGTGCTTATGTTCTATCTTGTATAGAGCACAAACTACAAAGGACAACATTTGGAACACCAATGATCTCTCCACGCACACAGTTCCTTTTGGCATTATGGCGACTCTCTACTCCAGATTCGTTTAGGTGAGTGCATATTCGGGTTATATATGAAGTTATATACTTCACATTCGATTCCGCGTCGACGCCGACGTCGACGAACGTCGACGTTCCCCATCATCATCGTCGGGCTAGCCGGCCCAGACTTTCGTAGTTATCTGCGCGCCGCGAAATATTACGAAAATCGAGGGCGCGCACAGGGTGCACGTTACCGTGCGCGTCCCTCAAAATAGAGTTACGAAACTGTAACTACGTTTCGATGCATTAATGCGACATAGGGCTTGGGGTTGGACCCCGGGAACTTCGTCGGAATTCATGGCGGCGTAGCGCGGCCGTTCGCTGTAACGAATCGATCGCGGTTACGTCGCTTTTCGGTGCGCCAAGAGAGAAAGCCGTTTACAGAGGCCTGATCGCTTCGCTCGCTCGGGGATGTAACCTCATAATCGTCGAACAAGGAGTAGATTGAGAGATGTGACGGTATAGTGAAATGGACTTAGAATTGTATTGACACCCCGAGCCACTTATGAGAACGTTCCTTGCATCAGAATTACCGTGCTCCAATAAGAATAGGAAAATAGAGATAATAATAGTAAGATTATATAATAACATGCTATACATAACAATAGTATATGTATAATTTAAAAATAATATACATATCATATTATAATTAACACATAGACATTTTGCAGTATGTAGAAATGTAATATATACCATACATATATATGGCGTGAGTTTTTTGATATTCGTTATACAAATCTATTTTTTATATACTTGAATATCAATCGTCCTGGACAAGTAAAACAAGATAGAGTAATCCGCAAAGCACATAACCGATTATTTCTTTCTCAAACAACTTCCACGTGTCGTCGTTAATCACCATATCTTTTTGTTAGCTTACTTATTGTTAGCTATATTTTGTTTCGCACGAAATTTAGTCGATATTTGCCTGAGGATTATTACGGTATTCAGCGGTATGTCAAAGAAACACAATTCACTTTGCATATTTTTAAACATACTAAACAAAAGTCTTCCAATGATCAGATGTTTTAATGGTTCTATAAGATATACATGTGTTATATCTTAGAAATATTTTCAGGACGTTATAGAGTGTCACATTGCAGAAAAATGAATACCATTCGTAACTTCTGATTTCACGGGTATAACAACAATGCGGATTATTCGAAAGTGGACCGCGAGCTATGCGTACAAAACCAAAACTGATTTCGGAACTGATCTCTAGAAATTCGAATGGCGTTTGGATTATCCGCGCTCGGTTTCTACACGAATGCATTAAATTCCCGCTCTGAGACGCTTGAGCCTTCGTCGCAATCCACCGGCGTCACAGAATGTCTCGCATCGCGGCGACGACGACGAGAACGGTGACGATACTTTAAGGGCGCGGAGTGCCGCACTCAACAAGCGCCTCATAAGCGCCGAGCTTTGCCACCGGCGCGTACTACGTTCAAGAATATTATTTTTCCACGTTCCAAACACTTCTCCTCTTCTTCTATAATTCTATATTAAACATCTGTGAATTTCGCGAAGTATCGCAAATTTATTCGCGCAGAAAAGCGTGGTTAAAACCGTGAATAATTAATAATATTTATTTCGAGTTTCATTAATAGCGTAATAATTAATATACGTACAATATTATTATTAAGAACGTAAAATCAGATTTGTTATTATAGGAATTCAGTTCCCCGTGTAACACGAGGAATGTATGTTATATGAATCACATACATTATACATGTATGCATATGGAAACACATATTTATAAAAGTTGTGAGGGTTTATTACAAAAATATATAATGAATATTAAAGATGTAACAGAAAAATATGTTTTATTCCACTTCAAAACAAATAAATATTAAAAATTTCCGTCGTGTTATACGAGTCCATGTTATTTAGAGGTCTACTTTGCATATCGAAATATATTTAATTCACAAATAATATTTATGAACCCAATTCTTTATATGTGGAAAGTCTATTCAGCAATGAAATACACAGCAATGCAGCGTACGTCTGTTATATTGTTCGCCATCATCAACAACGATGTCGCGGAGGGCATGAAACGGGGGTTGGGCACGGCGAATCCTTTCTTTTCGAAGTACATATTACCTCAGTGCAACAGCTCTCGGCACGGGGCACAGTCGGGCTACTTTGATCGCCGCTAAAACATTTTTGCTACCCTTCTTCCATGAGCCGTCGACCCCTTCGCCGTGCCTTGCCTTGCCATCACCAATAGTAGCTGTCGCTATTTACACCGCGACGGCGGACGGGTTGCATTGCCCGTTACCAACTAATTACAGCGCGGATCAAAGAATTCATCGACGTCGCTCCGCGTCGCGCTGCGTCGCGTCACGTCGCGTTACATCGCGTCGTGTAAGAGAAAAAGCATAAAAATGGAACCGAGCAAGAGGGAACCGTGCCGAGCCCTTACATACTGCGTAAAACTCGAGTATATAGATGCTTTTACTCACACATCAGAGAAACACGTACGTCGCCATGCGGTTCCATTAAACTCGTAGCACCCGTTTCACTAACTCGACGACGGCTACAAAAGAGCTCATTGTCGGATAAATTCGATCCCACGCAGTTTCGTGTGTTGTTTGCGAATGCTTAGATTTGCGAAACGAAATTATATATAAACATGTCAGTCGAAAACTGTAGTGTAAACGAGCGGTGGTACAGCTATAATCAAGTCACATAGTGATTTTGAAGAATTATCATGAAGAATTCTCTACAGTTGTTTCTACTCAGTCAGGCTTTTTTTTATTCATCTACATTTGTCTTGCAGACGGAAAGTCATGAGAAAGCAGCATCGTTGAGTCTCTTTGACGCTTGACAAGCCCACAAAAACTCCGAGAGAATATTTTTTCCCCCTCCGAGCAGACTCAACTTCGATTCGTTTCAGTCATCATTATACTGTCGACCCATTTTCCATATTAGTTTATCCTTTTTTTTCTCTTCTGATCAAGCATGGTAGATAAACGAATTCATATGTGAGAGTACGTAAAGTTAGAATTCTCATCTCTTTGTCACGAATAGCTCTATTCGTCGCTGCAACGCGATTTGCAGCGCGGAAACCACTGTCGCGACTCATTAACGCGATCTCTCCGCGGTCGCGGACTTTTCCTCGCAAGAAATCCACCGGGCAAACGTAACGAGTGGAAACGATGCGGATAAAGAAGGGAAAGAGAGAAAGCTTCAGCGAAAGTTGAAGTCCCAACGCATCAAAGCAAGGATGCTCCTTCTGTCGGAAAATTAGGCCGCGTGACGTCTTTGAGGATTCTCCGCCGTCGCCCGCCCGCCGACTACTCCGTTTCGACGTTAACGAGAACATTCCTGCATTGATAAAAAAAAACAAAATTATTTTTGCGCGCTCATCGATGCTCAAACGAGAGTCGCGCGCGTCGTCTTTGAGGATCGGGTTTCTCCTCGTGATGGCCTCGGTGAGAGATCGAGGAACCTCCCTCTCTTACTGTCGCAATATGCTTGAGAATTACGAATTCACGAAAAAAACAAGCGCACTCATTAAGGTCTCGTCGTGATTTTTTTTCTTTTGTCCGTGCGTACACGCAGGCGATTGTATTTTATGCTGCGCACTCGACCATCATTCATCAACGACAAAGACTTTTCGGTCGAGCGATCGTTGATTCCCGTTTTACTCATCCGTCTGTATAAAAATTATCATCGCAAACGATGAGTAGATGGAAAAAAATGAAGAGAGGAAAGAAGTAAAGTGGATTGCGTTCAGCGTATACGCACGTGAGAGCTGTCATCGAGCGAATGAAGAGCGCGAGGCCAAATTCGTGATAGGATTCGAAAAAGGGGAAAAAGCCGCGGGCGAGGGTAACATTGGGAGAAGGAGAGAGGAAAAGGCTTTCTTTTTCGCTCTCTGACCGGCCATTCTCTGCGATGTCACAAAGTATAATACGAACTAATTACCACGTCGTCGTCAAAGCTGCACTCGACTGCCACTAGAGGACAATAAGTGGGTACTTTCGTCAACTTTTCTGCATACGTGGCATCGGAAGCGAACTCGGCTTCTGACATGCGAGAACAAAGGGAAAAAAGACGAGAAGCGAGAGGGATCGCGAATGAGAGCGAGGAATCTGAAGCAGGGAGAGAAAGAGAAGGAGCAAAAGAACATTCAGCAGCGGAAAATCATTGAGAACGAGAAGAATCCGCGAAAGAACGATAGAGAGAGGATCGAAAGGGCACGAACGAGAGGAGCTTTCTTTCGGTTGATTAGACCCACGATACGAAAGAAACTGGAGATGAGCGAAAATGAGAAAGAGAGGGCTTGCGCATGTTGCCGTCTCAAAGCTTCGTCGCCCCCTCGAGCTATTCCCTCTCTTTAGCGTGCAGTGCCATGCATATAGAGGGAAAAATCAAAGCAGGTACCATCATCCGGCTACGATGACCATCGTGCGAATCTCCAAGTGAAAAATACTGTAATTAGCCTCTTCAGGGTCCCACCCCCAACTGGATCCCGTTTTGTCGGAAACATGTTCAACGACATTATCGTTGTATCTCTACCCGAAGAAAGGAGTAGGAGAACAAGTAGGCGGGCAAAGTGAGGGAGGGCGGATGTGCGTACGTGAGTATAAGAGTGCTAGGACCTATCTCCCTTGTTGTCATCGACGCAACGAACCTCCGGAGAGTCAGCGGGGGTAGCGTGGCGGAAAACTTCAAAGCCACCGAAACGATTGTTCGGCAACGCTCCCGTACGTATGCGCCTCGAGAGGCAAACGAAGGGGCGCAAGCACTCACGAACGCGCGCGCGCCCATCCTTTTGATTACCTTCAAGCTACTCGTCCTCCTACTCCTTTTCTCTTTCTTCGTAATTCCCTCTCTTTTGGCAGAAGAGATGGAGAGCCGATGAAAAAGGGCTAAAACACATCGGAAAGATTCGCGCCGTATTCCTTGTGCGCGAAGCGCGAACGATGGAAAAGAGAAAAGAGTCTGCATGATGAAGGAGCACCGCTCTGCGTCATGGCAAAGAGTGTCGCGCAGTGCTCGACGTCTCTTCTCGGGACAGAGCGAGTTCATTGATTTTACGAGTATTCGCCTGACCTCGCCTTCAGTCGAGAAAGAGACGTCGATAATTAATACTCTATCGAATCTTATCCTCTTCATTCTTCGTAAACGACAAAAAGATTCAAATTACCATTATCTACGTTACTAACTCGCTGTAAATATATTTTGGTACTTTATTTTGCTTACGTTAACCCTTTGATCCACTAAACTGATTTCTAAAATTTGTGTTAGTTTTTAGAAAAAGAGTACAATTAATTATTTATATATCTCTTATATATTTTTATCTATTTATTACTATTTATATATATCTACTATGAATCTTTACAAGTATCTTGTGTGAAAGTTGTGTCGAAAGCTGTCAAAAATTCTGTATAAGATCCAAGCCTATCTAGAGACCTATATAGACAAGGTCTCTAGAGATCTAGAGATCTTACTGTTAGTAGTAAATGTAACCTGACGGGTTCTACTAGGTAGTCCTTCATCCATCATCCATTATAATCTGCGTATTCTTGTGAAAAGACGGCAGTAGTTAAGATTTTCAAATAATCCAATTCAGGTCAAGGTTTGTGCTATGCGCCAATTCAATTTTTGCTACCTGCCGAGCCGGTTTCAACAAGTCAACTATTCGTTGATCCGTTATAACTAAGGCTAAATATCCGTGACGAGGATCGTAACTCGTGTAGTCTTGGTCTTGAGAAGCACCATTCGGCGACTGCGACGACCGCAACGACGACCAGTATTTGAGCACTATCGTTGAGAATTACGAGCGTCATTATCATCCAGAGTAATGTTGTATCGGATCGAGTCCTCTCGCGTCTTAAGAGATACAGTCCGGTCGCTGAAAAACGAGGTCGTCGTCGCGGTGTATCTCCAGCAAGTGGCAAAGTTTATTACATTCATAATAATTAAAGCTGTGACATTCGAACGATCTTAGCGAAATAATTGGCAAAGCTGTAATTCGATTGGTTCGCGATTTCTTCGTGTTTACTTATCTCGATTATTTATTTTGTTTGTGATACACTGATTTCATCTCAATAAGATAATTTTTAGTGATCTTATGGTTTATTTTTTAGTTTAAGTCCTCGATCCAAGATCTTTGATTGGAATTTTCAATGTCTCATTCTGTACTCCAGGATTCCGTGAACTGGTTCTCAATTATCGACAGTAAATAACAGTCGCGCTCGAAAGTTATTAATATCTTAATTACGGGTTCTCGTTTTTGCGAGGACGTCTGGTCGATCTTTAAAGCAGGACAAGAGTCTGCTTGCACTGCTATGGCAATATATATGATTGTACGCAATCTTTATTAAATTCCTCTATCTTTCTCGTCGTACAACTGGATTATGAATTATCATAATTATACTTTTAAAAAACTTTTAGAAGCGTTAATCCCAATCGTTGAATAATCTTGTTATAACTATAATCTCTTATCATTCCTGACATTCTTAACAAATATTGCTTATTAATTTCAATATATCTACTATAATATAACTGCAATTTTTTTAAGTTTACCTAAATCTATCTTTTCAGCAATTGCATTATTCCCATCTTTAATCAACGAATTATGAATTATAATTTTATTTTAATGCGCTGGTGTATTGGCAATGTAGGAACGTGAGCAAAGATCTATAGCAGGCGACATGAATTTGCGATATCCCCCCAGCGGATCGCGAAGCCTCGTGTTGCCGCACAATCACGGGCGGAGGCACGCACGCGCTTGCGATTGAACCCCGGCCGGTGGAAAATTCGCGATGATGAGCGAGAGGCGCGACGCCGCATCGAACGGGGGAGAAGAGTCGGAAAGAGCGAGAAGCACATATATTGCTGTTATGCATATATAACCCGAAGTATTCATATATTGCAATGATAGTGTTCAATAAAATAAATATTAACACTTTTATTTTCATACTGTATGAAGGATTTCATTCTTTATGTATAAATGTCATTGGTGCATAGAAAGCTATTTTTGTCGCAAATGTAACCCTTGTTAAGTTTGCTATGTAATTTTTTACATGCGTTTTTTTATGTTTAGGTCTATTTGTGAACGTTTTAATGTTGGTAGAAGTACTGCACTGTACATAACAAGAAGAGTTGTTAAGGCACTTGTTGACCTTGCACCCGTCATTATTAAATGGCCTACGGGAGAACGAGTACATGAAGTGTGGGAGGGATTTCGAAACACGAGTAGTTTTCCAAAAATAATTGGTGCCATCGATGGAAGCCATATTAACATTCCAGCTCCGAAAAAGAATCCTCATTGTTACATAAATCGAAAAGGTCGTCACTCCATCCAAATTCAGGTATGTTTAGTGTTTTATTCCAATTGTTTGTTATCAAATTTTATGTAATTATATATTTTTTATGTGAATGGCTAAATGTTAACGAAACGTCGGCATAATACTGTTCCAAGATGTGGCCTTTCATATTAACGATATCAAGGAATTGCAAAAATTTAAACTAGAATTTCTTTTTTTTTATTGTGTAGGCTATTTGTGACCATAAGTGTCAATTTACTCACTGTTATATTGGACATGTCGGATTTGTCCACGATCAGCGTGTGTTTCGCCAGTCTGAAGTTCAACATTACTTGGGAGATGAAACGAGATTTCCTCAAAATAGCCATTTAGTCGGCGATCTAGCATATAAGCTGCATGAAAATTTACTTGTACCGTATCGAGACAATGGTCACCTAACCGAAAGACAACGAAATTACAACTTTTGTCAATCTTCAGCAAGAATTGCTATAGAGAGAGCATTTGGAATATTGAAAGGAAGATTCCGATGTCTTTTAACCACACTTGCAATGGATCGAGTTGATCTAATTCCTATGCACATTCTTGCGTGTTGCATATTACACAATATTTGTCTGATGAGAAATGATGAATTAGATATTGAAATAAATGTGGACAAAGGCGAAGAAGCAAATGTAGCGGATGAAAATGTTCCTCTTCCTGGAGCAGCTATTGCCAAAAGAGATCGTATATGCCAAACGTTAAGAATGAGACATGTATAAGTACTTATATATGTATAATATTTGTAAACTTCAGTTACTCTGCTTTCAAAATAAATGGTTTAAATACAAGTTTTATAATATTAAACTGTACATACCAATATATATGCCTTTGTAGAATTCGGACAAAGTTAGTCTGCTAAGTATACATAGCTTACCTGTCCATTTCTCATCTAATTTTAAAACGTCAATTGGTTCCCTCACTACACTTGTTACTAGTTTAGTATCTTGCTTCTTTTTCTTATTGTTTTCTATTGCACTCATGTAAAGTTTAATTTAATACAACTGTTCTACAACCCACTAGAACCACAAATAAATTCATAGAATAATAAGAATACTGATTATAATTGATTCTATATTTTACTTTCATAATTATTACTTCATTTCATATAACATTAATAAAATATCATCTAACTTATCTGCTTTCTGTCCGGTACATTTACGCACAAGTAAAAAAAATCATTCGTTTTATTTAAAATTCTTTTTTTTATTAGATATAAATTGCAAATTATACCAATATACAGTATTGCCTGAAACAAGCATGGTATGCGAAAGATAATATATATGTATCATAATAAACAACGCGCAATAGTATAAGAAATTTTTTATAATAAAATACAAGCAACTCAGTGAGCATATTTTATAGAAATATTTGTAGAACGCGACACGTGTTACATACATCTGCTTAACAAAGACTCATTTCTGTATCACATATTTCTAAGTCATCAAAATAACTATTATATATTCTTTAAAAATCTCTTCCTTAAATATTGTAACTTTCTTATAAAGCTTTATCTTTACGTATTATATACGTAAAGTAACATATTTGTTGTAATACACATTTCCTACCACATATATGGTAAGAAATATTAATTACAAGAAATATGTAAACAAACATAAAAAACTAAACACAAAATATAAATCTAATTTGTTTTTATATAAATAGTAATGTAGCAAAATAAAAAAAATTATTAATCAGCGAATGTGTTTGGCCCAAAAGCGTTGGAGACAACTTCATAGGCCATGTATTAACAGGACGTCAGCGATTCCAGGATCGTGTTGTGTCACCATCGTGTGCAGAGTAACGTCGCATTTTAACGTGATAGTCTTTCGAGTAGTTGATCCAACTTGTTCATTATTTTTTCATTTGATTGTAGCCTTTCCTTATGTCTTCTCTCCTTATTTTCTTCCATATTTTTTTGGTCCATCGTTGCATCACTCTTTCGTTTACCTGCAAATATACATACAAATATTTTTTTAAGCTGTGCATCTAAAGAAGACGTGTCTTTAAAGCTGGTTCTACATTAATCGCAAGTAATTAGTTGCGATTTGAGATTGCCAATGAGCGTTGAGCTTTATATATGTAACGCGATGCTCATTAATTATCGCAAGTCGCAACCGACTGTTTGCAACTAATGTAGAACTAGCTTTACTATAACTTGGATTAGAGTATTATACATAGTCTACAATGGCCGTAGTAGTAAGCATTGAGTTTTGTATCAAAAGCTCTATGCTCATTAGCTGTCACAAGTCACAACGACCTTATAACCTTACTGCTACGGCCATTGTAGACCATGTATTACTAAAAGTAATTCTTAATTTCAATCATAATGCAAATGTATGCTGACTTACGAGACACTCTAACATTGGATTTGGAAGATTGATCGTCAGAAGAACTGCAGAAGCTTGTATTTGCTACTGCTTCTGTTTCTGTAGCAATAGACAAGCTTGTATTTGCTGCTTTTTGTGTTTCTGCGCCAGTAGACGAAATAGTTGACATTGGTGTGATATACGGCTTTTCACCGAGAAGATTCTCCATCACCTGAACAGTTTATGCACAGTATTATTAACTTTCGTCGAAATAAAAAAGATAGTGTCACTATTTTATACATGTATACATCGTATACTAACATCATAATATTTCCACGTTCGCTTATTATTTCCAGATTTTTTGTTGTGATCCTTCACATTCTTGTATGTTCTTTTCATAGTATTTACTCTGGTCGTACATTGTTTTGTAACGATGCACCCCTGAGAAGCATTGTTCCCGGCCGCCACCCGCCGGAGGCCGCCCGACCGATCTTCCATCGGGCGGGGATAGGGCGCGGTGCGCCCACATTATTTTAAAGCACTCCACAAGCACCGTGTGAGCGGGCTAAACGCAGCACCGGTGCCTTCCCGCACGGCGCCGACGAGCGCCGGAGGGAGCCGACCCGCCCCGAAGGCGAGCGCGCGTAAGCGTAACCCCCACGCGGCTCGCCTGGCGGCCGGCCTCCCTCCCAGCAGACCCGCCGCGCCGGTATATAAACCGGCGCTCCGGCAAGAGCGAACACTTCGTCTTCTCGCCAGCATTCCGCTGCTCCCGACGAAGCCTACCCAGCAATTCCTGGGGCGACACCCCAACGAGGTTCGGAGCTCCGCGTCTCGACTGAGGGCTCTCAGGTGTCTCCCGACCTCCCTCCATCCGCACTCCCGACGGCACGGTTACGCGGGGTCGAGCACGCTCGGCCTCGTAACGAGGACTCTCACTGCCGCTGCCCCGGGGCTTCGCACTCCTCCGGGATACTCCTCGCACGCCCGTCCCGCACCGTAACACCGCGTTGCTGCGGATGCCGCGTTTCCGTTCTTCCGGCCTACCGCGCCGGGTGCACATGCACCTCACCCCGTTGTATATATCGCGCCCGCTCCGTAGAATAGTACCGCGCTCCGTTCCTGCATTACCGGACACCGCGCCGGGTGCACATGCACCTCACCCCGTTGTATATATCGCGCCCGCTCCGTAGAATAGTCCCGCGCTCCGTTCCTGCATTACCGGATACCGCGCCGGGTGCACATGCACATCCCGCTGTACATATCGCGTCCGTTCCGTAGCGTAATACCGCGCCCGTTACTGTATATTGTACCACCACGCGTTCCGCCACGCCACCTTGTAACCCCGCGTGCCGTCACACCAGCCGCACGTTAAATGCGCGAAGTGTTCCGTCGACTTCGCGAAGCGAACCTTCGGATCAACCCCGAAAAGTGCCGATTCTGCACCGACCAAATCAGATATCTCGGCCATATTGTCGACCGCGACGGCATACGAACCGATCCGGACAAAGTCAAGGCCGTTTCGAACTGGCCCGCACCACAGAACGTTCGCCAAGTCCGGCAATTTCTAGGGATCGCGTCGTGGTACCGCCGCTTTTCGCGACCCTCGCCGCGCCGCTCACCGCCTTGACCCAGAAGCAAGCCCGGTGGAATTAACCCCGCGTGCCGTCACACTCTCTGTATATACTAGATTGAATAAACGATCTCGTGTGCATTGTAATCCGACTGTTGTCTCTGGGCCTTTCAATCGAACTCCTGATCCGGCGAGTTAGTCCGCGTTCGACCAACCAAGTGAGGCCGTTACAGTTTGGCTGTTACAATGTAACCTTCGTTGTTTAATACTTCAGCAATTTCTTCCCATGCCTTTTTGTGACTGATTTTGCCCAAATACATGGCTCGTTCCCGCTGTCTGTATGTTTCTAATAAAAGCAAAATCGCTTCATGACTCCATCTCATAAAACCACCTGTTCGGCAAATACAGATATTTAATATATATTTTATGTATTATGCATGTATAAAAAGATTACAAACAATATCTGAAATTTACTTACCCTCCATCGATTCTTCATCCTCCATTGTGCGTGCAGTAAGTAATGCATCCTCTTCATTAGTTGTTACTGATGCAGAAGAATGCATTTCTCCTTAAAAAATAAAACGCTTTTTAAAACATTAATTATATATAAATTATATATAAATATATAAATATAAATATAATCATATAATAAATTAAACCATTAATTAGGAAGTAATTAGGAAAAAGAACAAATTAAACAAACCTGATGTTTCGATTGAAGAAACCGTATTTGAAACGCAGGAAGTAAGTATATTTTCGGTTTCTAAAAAAAAATTATATAAATAACTTTAAAAAGTTAAGACAAGAAATGTACCAATGTATTAATATTATTATAATTATATACAATAATATATTATAATAGTATGTATAATATTTTATTATGTTTTTATATAAACTAATATGTACGTATCATATATAATATTATTTATGTCACATGTGCCAGGATAAGAAAAATTGTTGCCAAGCATACAGATTTGTTATTAATAACTCACCACTACCACACCTCTCATTCCGTGCATAATTAAGTAAATCTGTCCTATAAGCCATATCTAAATGCAAGTAAAAATTAAAACGTATTAACCAAATAGTGAAAAAAAAAAGACAAATGTAAACATGTAATAATGAAAAGAAAAGGATGAAAGAAACAATTAAAATGAAAACATTAGTTATAGGATTATATGACTATTATATGATTATAACAGTATTATACATGGAAAAAAGTGTAGCACAAAAAAAAACAATAGCCCTGATATGCATCACAAACAAAACAAAGACTACACAAAGTAAAAAATAGTTCAAGATGCACACGTAGAAGTAAATAAAATAGTTATAAAAATAAGCCAAAAAGTTAGTTATAAAGATAAATCTTCAAGTAAACTGTTATTCACCCTTTCTTTCTAACATTTATCAATGCTCTTACTTAATTATGTAACATTCAGTGTCCGTTGTAATGAAAATAAAGCGAAAAAAATAAGTCGAAATTTTGCAACAGTTAAAATAAAAGTGTAAATATTGACCTGCTTTATCCAGTACTTTCAACTTACCATTTTGCGCTCTCTTAAACTCCTGTGAAGTAAGTAATAATGTAAACGTTTCTTGCGTATCTTCATCATAAATACATAATTTTATACGATCCATGACCAACAGAAGCCGCAATTAGACGCTGATAAACAATATTTCCCGAACGAGTTAGCTGCAAACAGGAAAGGATCTTACTCAACAAGTACTACGTTTACGCAAGCGTTACTTCTGTAGTAACTTACGATAAATCACTCGTTTACGCGAAGTAAATTATCGTAAGTTACTACAAAATCCGGTTTACGCGAAGAAAAATCCTGTTTACCCGAAGGAATTATCGTAAGTTACTACAGAAGTAAAGCTCGCGTAAACGTAGTAAAGGTTAACTGGATGACTTTTTGTTCACAATTATCCAGATAATATATTTTTTCTATGCCAAACTTAACAATTATACTTACAGAAACCAGAAATATTAACGGACGTATACAGATGAATATAGTGGAATGCAGCTCGGCAAACGGCAAGTTCCAACGCGGTTTTTGTTTTGGCGCCTGTGCAACGCACGCTATTTGCTGTTCGGGGAGCTATCGCGCTATTGGCTCCGCGAACAGTCTTGGTAGCGTTTGCGTTGGTAGCGTTAGTAGCGTCTCCCCGAACGCACCCTAAAGGAATAACTCGAGAAGCCGGGACTCAAGTCGCGCGTATATCAAGAAATCAACACGCGCGCCCGCAAGAAGGTTACAAAATTCTCAGTAATTAATTTTCAATTACTTCTTCTATAGCAATAGTGTATTGAAATCGACAACAATTGGCAAAAATATATACATAAACTTCACAACGTTTCCACCCAAGCTTCGGGTCCTTATCAAGTGATCTAGCAAAACGAAATAACGCACGGGGTCAAATAACAACGTCAATAATCAAATGTATAAAATTCTTTGTAGTCGGCGCAAACATATTCAATCTAGATTAATTACCTGATGAGAATAAAAGTCCCACCGCCAACACATTCTCAATCTAATATTTAAGAGGTTTTGGAAGAAACATCACGCATAGAAAGCTGAATTAAATTAAATAAAATAAATAAGTATTAACTAATATGCTAAATTAAATAAATGAAATAGTGTCAAAAAGTAACAAAGGAGGGTAATTACAAAGAGAATGTCCCACGGTAGCACCCATTTCCAAAACGTGTCATCTTAATAGATAATGTCTCGGAGTTAAGACAAAAAAGATTTCCGAGTCACGCAACGACTCATGTTCACACAATAAGAGTCGGGAACAAACTGACGATATCGCATGTGTTTTTAAAAACAGACAAATTGTCAGAGTATCCAACATCCGAAAATAAAACAATTAAACGCATGAGATGACCTTATCGTATATAGGATTTAAATTATCCGTGTCCTTTTTCAGATTAATAGTATCCGGATACTTTTTTATGAGGAACATTTCAGCGATTTCTCTCTTTTTTTTATTCTTTTCTCTGTGCAGTACTTCCACATCGGACCATTTGAAATCATGCCCCAGAGAAACACGATGTTTACTGACGACGGAATGGTTACTGTCGTCTTTCCTTATATCCCTGAAGTGTTCCGTTATCCGAGTCTTTAAATGTCGTTTAGTTTGTCCGATATACGATGCGCAACAATTATCGCAGTTAATTCTGTAAACCAATTCAGTCGAGCTATTCCTGTCAAGACGGTCCTTTCCTCTCCTTATAACAACGTCTAATTTTTTCGGGACAGTGTGAACAGCGACAAGACCAATCTTATTCAGCATGAGACGTATATCATCACCGAGGCCTTTAACATACGGTAGCACAAAACTTCTCCGTGGGTCGAATAAATTTTTCGGAGCGTTTTCGGTGTCACGTCTATGCTGAAGTTCTTTTATTCTGATATTAATGTGTTTGTTAATAAGATCCATCGGAAAGGAATTATTCAAAAGTATTTTTTTAACCGTATTGATATTAGATGTATGGAAGCTTTCATCTGACAATAAAATAGCTCGATCAAGTAGGCTCGTGATAGTGTTTACTTTATACTTAAATGGATGGCTAGAAAAAAAGTTAGTATATCGGCCGGAAAACGTGGGTTTTCGATACCAATTAGTGATCAACCGATTTCCCACTCTAATGACTGTGGTGTCAAGAAACGGGAGAGAATTATTGTTTTCTAACTCGAAAGTGAACTTTAGTCGTGGGTGGTAACTGTTGAATACGTCAAGTATGTCGTTTAATTTGTGCCTAGGTATTATGGCAAATATATCATCTACATACCGACGGAAAAGCAGAATTTCGAAATCGAGCGCACCCAAGCATTCACTCTCCAAGTCCTCCATAACTATATCGGAAGCTTTAGGAGAAAATGGGGAGCCCATCGGACTGCCAAAAATCTGTTCGTAAAACTGCCCGTTAAAGCAAAAGCTTGTGGAGCTTAATATTAAGTCAACAGCGTGTAGAAACTGAGGTAACGAAAAATTCGTATGTGGCGATATAAAGTGCCATCGCTTTTCAATGCCTTTTAAGACCAAATCCTTAGGGATATTCGTGAAAAGCGACGTGACGTCGAAGGAAACGAGGATGTGATCAGGACTTATAGTCACATCCTTAATAATCTTCACGAAGGACCAACTGTCCTTTACGTACGATTTAGGTTTCGGTAAAGTGTCCTCCAAAATCGTGTGCAAGTAACTGGCTATGTTATATAGCGGACTCCCAATAGACGAAACGATTAAACGCAAAGGAGAGCCCGCCTTATGCACTTTTGGCAGTCCGTAACAACGGGGAAGATTACCGTTGGTGCAATTTAACCGATAATAGTCGCAGTTATCTATAAACCAATTACTTACCAATTACTATAAACCATCTATAAATCAATTACTTCTTCTATATTCCTCAGTAGTTAATCTAAGGGCGTACGGACTCGGGGGCAATGAGGGGGGGGGTGAGGGAGGGGGTATTGGGTTTCGCGGGGGGGGTGAGGTGAAGGGGAGAGGGGCGGGGTATCGGGTTACACAAGGGTATCGGGTTTCGGGGGGTGAGGGGGAGGGGGAGGGGCGGGGTATCGGATTTCAAGGATATCGGATTACGAGGGGAAGGGGGAGGGGGGGGTGACCTTGGCATACCACCGGGATGACTCACCGGGATGACTCACCGGGATGACTCACCCGCGCCGCGGGTCCGCGTTCGCGGTCGCGGTCGCGCCGCGGGGGTCCGCGGGGTCCGCGCGGGGTGCGCGTCGCGCTGCGGGGGTGTCCGCGTCGCGCCGCGGGGGTACGTTCGCAGGGGGTACGTTCGCAACGACGCCGCTAGGCGGCGCACAATGGGTAAGACTAACTCGATAGCGCACTGCGTAGGAGCGTGTTTAATAATGCTAACGCATCGAACCTGTCGGAACATGTTCGTCGTAAACAACATTTTTCTGGGAAAAGAGGGGGTGGTTATCGCGTAGACTAAACAATCTATCTACGCAGTACGCGAGACAATCTACGCAGTACGTAAAAAACAAAGGAAGAAATGACGTCATCGGGACGGTGATCGACCCTCGAAGCGACCATTACGATCACGATGAGCCTTCGATGACAATCGACAAAGCGTGCGAAGGTAATCACGACGATTACGTGGTCAGCGATACGTACGGTCGCGTGGTGACAGCAGAACGGAGAAGTCGTCAGAGAAAATTATAATAGCGGTGTATAAAAATATAATGATAATCGCAATATACGTCTCGCATTACAAAGGCGAGCACCGACGTCCGCTAGAACATCGGCGCCTCGCTTCTACGTTACGGTATGCGATATTTGATTGTAAAATCATGCAGCTGGAGTTTTTGGCGGACGTCGCATATACGGCTTGAATGGAAATGCGCGCGAAGAAATTATAGCTGCTTTCTTTATGTTATTAAAGTATTCAGCGAAGGACCTGTCGGGACATGTTTCGCGGGAGCCGTAAACAATATATTTCTAGGAAAAGGGGGTGTTATCGCGTAGACTAAACAATCTATCTGTCTGTCTGTCTGTCTGTCTGTCTGTCTGTCTGTCTGTCTGTCTGTCTGTCTGTCTGTCTGTCTGTCTGTCTGTCTGTCTGTCTGTCTGTCTGTCTGTCTGTCTGTCTGTCCTGTCTGTCTGTCTGTCTGTCTGTCTGTCCGGTCTGTCCTGTCTGTCCGTCTGTCCGTCTGTCTGTCTGTCCGTCTGTCCTGTCTGTCTGTCTGTCCTGTCTGTCCTGTCTGTCTGTCTGTCTGTCTGTCTGTCTGTCTGTCTGTCTGTCTGTCTGTCTG
>NW_027249542.1:0-100000 GCF_030848795.1 Temnothorax nylanderi | reverse complement strand
GGTTTCCGCGCAAGGCCCGCGTTATTCCAGAACTTGGTGCAATCTATGCCCCAAAGATTAACTGCGGTGATAGAGAACCATGGAAGTGTCACGCGGTATTAATACTATGTGACCTTCCATGGATTATGCATGAATGAATGTTTGATATTGAATGATTGTAGCTTGAACAATCTCGATGAAATATTATAATATAATTTAATAATGTTTCTATATTTTAAAATATAGAAACATTATTAAATTGTAATATAGAATGAATGGAATGAATGAATGAATGAATGAATGAAGGAATGAATTAATATTGAATGAGAGCGTTCTAAGGTAAAAGCTATCCGAGATAATTTTAAAGATGCCAATTTATGCTTTTTTAAATTTCCACTACCGTCGTCATGATCGGTCTCCTATATATATTTAAGAGAAGTTCTCACTTCAGGTAAGACACCGTATCTGAAACATATTACTCTTTGAGTAAATTACTTTTTAAAATTCAAAATGGAAAAAGTTTATAAATAATTAAATTGAGCTTATTTTTCTTCTTTTTATAGAGTATATCAGACAATCATACCTATATATGACTGCCTCTTCCTTCCACGGCCACTTACCTTCCTTCGAGCGTCGAGCGCATCCAACGTCCGCGTTGATGCTCGCTATCGGCACGGGTGGATTTGCGAGTCCGAGCGGGCAAACACCGTCTCGTGCACCGTCGCGTCGTCCTCTCCCCAACGTTGCCGTCGTCGTCGTCGTCGCCGGCGCCGTTCGTCCGAATGTCTTGGCCGAGCTGAGCGAACGCGTACTCTCCGTCGCGCGGAATGTTGAGCCTACTATGCAACTTGCGGTGTGTGTGCTATCGACGTGGTGGTACCAACGAGAGATTGCAGTTATTCATCAACGTAATAATCATATAAATTAGATAAATATAACGATCACATAAATTATATAATGATCATATAAATAATAATTGTTATAATTAATAATATACCAGCCATGCCGTTATCATGATGGTCCGCATGATCGGCGATGAATTCCTCACGAAAGAGCGGGACCGAAAGTACTACGCCGATCGCTACGCATGCTGCCCACCGCCTCTCTTCATCATCCTCATCACCCTCGTGAAGCTTGGCTTCTTCACGTATCACACAGTGGCGATGGGTGAGGTGAATCCCTCCGGGTCGATGCCGATCGACAGTGTCTTCATTTACAGACCGGATCGGATTTATTTGCACACATCTCCACAAACTGTTAATTTTCCTACGATAACCGTAATATATAATTGTAATGCATTTGATTGTAGCTGTATTTAAGAATTTAATATGTGATTATGCGACATTGGTACGTGATCGATATACCAATATATTTCCAAATGTTTGTTTTGGCAACGTATTTTCTAGTTTTTGATAATTAATTAATTATGATAATAATAAGTTGTTATTTATATTTCTATTTAATAAAGTGAAATTTGCAAAGAGTAAGTTCGATTTGCTCCTTCTTCCATGACAGGTTTTCCTTAAGATTATCATTTGCCATTGCATTATTTGCATTTGCACTTAGCACGTAATAAAGATAACGCAGTAGCAAATTATACTTACTGGTAAACGCGATACCCTTTTCGCTCGCTGTTAAAACCGTGAAGAAGCTGCATAAATTCTTCTAACGTGTCTATCGAATTTAATCTAGTCGCTAAATCGAGCGATATCTAAAAAATAAATTATTTTAATATATATAATAGTATATAAAATAAAGAGACACAGTAGTGTGAAAATTATAAAGCACATGCATACTTTACTACCAATCAGATGGCAGTAAATTATGTGTCATATATATCACAATAAGAATTCGAAATTGTACTAATAGCTGGAATTATTAATACAAACAAAATGTTACAAAAATATTTAGAAATAACATAAAAAATTAAAAATTGTCCAAAGACTTTTAGAAATAATAATAATACGTAAAAATAATATAAAACCTTATTTAAAAGTAAACATATTTCTTGCGCTTGATTTGAAACCGATTATTTCGATATTTCAACGTTAACAGAATATGTATTAATTTATACTCACAATATAAAAATAGTTTCAGCTAACTATAATAAATAAATGTAAAGCATACACAGTGAAAAATAATAAGAATCCGATACATGGAATCCGATATATGGAATCTGTGTTCATAATATATTATACCTCAAGTTCTTTAACAACGATAGAAATACATAATATCTTTCAATATTGCGATTGAAATAAGTGATCTACAAAAGTGATAATAAAATATTCATACATCATACATCATATTCCGAAAAATTAATTTACTTAAAATAGACGAAAATATATGCAATGTATAAGATAATAAAGAGTTATGAACAATATTAAATATAATTTTGAAGATTCAACAGAAATACAATTTTTATTCTACAGATAGTAATAACTACTGTTTAGAGATAAAGCTTTTTATTACAAAGCGACGCCATTATTTCATGTCTTTTCTTCAAAGTCTATCAACGATTATAATAAAAATTTATATTGAAATTTAAGTATTCTATTAGCAAATAATACTATTACATAATGTCTACAAAGTATTATATATTCAATTAAAAAAATTTATTCGCTCTATCAAATGTAATAAATCAAAGTACGTTTAGTGCGTTTATAAAAGATATTTTACGAAGGATATTAAACAACACCAAATCTATAATACTATATAAATTATTTGTTAATTACACAACAGTAATATGTCACAGATAATTTTATCAGTAGCTTCTAGACTATTAATAAAATACTAAATATTAAAAAGCGACGCCATTATTTCACGTGCCGGGCCTGGGCGAGGTGAACCGATCGGTGTTCTTGCGCCGGTCCCGGGGATCCGAGCTTGGTCCCGTGCCTTGGCCTCCCGCGGATCTTCCTTGCTGCGAGGCTTCCGTGGCGGCGCGAGCCGTCGTGGTCGTCCTCTTCGGCCGTCATTCAACGCTCGGCTCAGAACTCGTTAAACTCGAAAAATATTAAGACGTATTAGAAATAATTAAAAATGAATAAAATATTATTTACAAAACGGTGATAATAAATAAAAATAATATTATTTGAAAAATTATGCAGATAATTATATGTCTTGCGTCACATTTGATATTTTTGATTGATCAGATCAATTGGTCACTTTCATTTCTCCCAAATCGGTTTGTAAAAATAAGTACGGCCTCTTTAAGATTATTTTTACGCTTTTCTATCAGTTTCATAATGCTTGACAAAGTATTTGGATCTTGATTGAAATAAGTTTCTGCGAATCTGTTCACCTTGGACAATTGTTCGTTAGAAAAAACATTCTGAATGATGTTATTTATCGTTCAACCTGCAGGTGGTCGTGGGACTTTCCTTGGAAATGGTTCACGAAAGCCATGAATAGATGTATCCACTCATGCTCATCCACTAGTGAACACGCAGAAGAGAGTGCCATAAACGTTTGCGCAAGGAGACAGTTCCTCGTTTCTTTATATTATCTGCAAGAATATATATGATGGTTACTACAGTCTGCATCTTTGTAAAGCAAATCATATCTGAGTTATAATTATAAATATAGAATATTTGTTGCAAAATAAAATTTTCTCCTATTCCAGCCCTTTGGCAAAATTCTACAACGTATAGAAATAGATAACAAATAATTTAAGACTTGAAAGTTATTGGAATTACTCTATATATATATTTTTTTTAATTTAAATATTTTAATTTAAATAAATATATTTATTTATTTGTTTACTTATTTAATTATTTATTTAAATTAAAATATCGTAAAAAGTATAACGTTATATAAGATGTCTTGTTCCTACTTGTTATCAGATGTTACGCTGTAAGATGTCTTTCACTATGTATACACCCTGTATGTGTTCTTTTGACAGCTGTCTTAACCTCTCACTGCAGCTCACTGCTGGTCACGGCTGCTCCCTAGACGCAGTGGCTCGCAGTCTCGAAATATTCGTGCGTTCCAAAACCCATCCAAAAAAAAGTGTTGCAACCTTTCCGTGAACGACTGTACATACATACATACGTACATACATACATTACATTTATGTGTTATATTACTACATTATATTACGTTACATACATACATACATACATACATACATACATACATACATACATACATACATACATACATACATACATACATACATACATTACATTTATATGTTATACTACTACATTATATTACGTTACATACATACATATGTCGTGTTATACTACTACTACTACATACATTACATACATATGTACTGTCACGACTTTTTCACTCCCGGAGCGGTCCGGGACGTGTGCCGGATCAAAAGGGGAAAGGAGAGCGGGATGATAGGCCTCTCCGGTGATTCTCTCGCACCTCCGACACTTCACGAAGCGATTCTCTTGTTGGGCGCCAGACGCGTAAATTCGCGTCCGCGAAATCGCGAGAAACCAAAAACGAGACGCAAAACGAATAAGTCGGTGTGCGAGGGAATGGCTAGCTCGACCTAATAGCAGGGCGGGGTTGATGAAGGGCAGCGCAGTATTCGGCGGGGTGACGCCTAATTAATAACGAATGTCGTAACTCAAGCCATTAACAAATAAAGAATAACATTTATTCTGTAATGATCCCCGGATGAACAGTAAATGCCAATGGGGCTTTCAAAACAAAAGCAAATAGCAGGTGGTAGATAACGCGGGCGTCAAATTTCGAATACAAAATATGATAACGCGGACGCCAGAAATAAACGGAAAATTACGTTAACTCAGTATACGCGCGGAAGGCGCAGCAAGAGAACGTGTGAGGAAAACTAAACTTACCAAATCATCGAGATCATATAATTTCACAGCTAACAATAGTAGAAAAGCTCGCGGGCAAATAACATAGAATATCGGTACAAATTACGACTGACTACGACATAACGGAAATAAACGCGAAATAATAGCGCGCAATACCGCGAAATTATAATGCGCCACGCTTGGAGCGCGTGAACGCAAGTTTCCAAACCCGTGCCGGGATTCTGTCGCCAAATAATCTTAACCTAACGCAAATCATAATCTTAATCTACCGCAAGTAATAATCTTAAACTAACGCAAAGAATAATCTTAAACTAACGCAACGAACGCGACGCGAGTAACGTCCCAACGCAAGAAGGAACGAACGCAACATGTGATATCGCCAGGGATATCCTCACGCGAAGAATAAAGGCGCCGGGGCGCTCGACGAAACGCGAAATACTAAACTAACGCGAGAAAATATACGGAAGTACCGCGAGCAATATTATAACTAACGCGAAATGACCGATTTATCCTAACGCAAGAACTGAGATTACGCCAGTGATTCTGATCGAACGCAACACACGCGATCGTCAGCGATCGTCCAACGCGAAAAATGATGCGCCGAGACACTCGGCATAACGCGAAATACTCGAATTAACGCGAGAAAGATTACGGAATTACCGCGAGTAATAACGAGACGCAACCTTAGGTCGACGCGGATGGTATCTTAAGGCGAACCACATCCTACCGCGAATAATATCTCAACGCAGCCGATATCGCGAGGATAGTCTAAATGCCCGAACGCGAATCGTAAGTAACGCAATTAAACCAACGCGAATATCCCTCTGACGCCATTAATATCGCGTGCAGAATCTACGATTCGACCGGGCGCAATACTACGCATAACGAGACACGCGGTCGTGAACGTGAAGGGCGCGAGAAATGGCGTATTCGCGATATCGAACGTCGTCATCGACGCGCCTACCGCGATCTCCAGAGGTTCGTAGATTTCGATCGCGATCCCACGGCCACGAGACCATTCCGGTGCCCCTCGCTCTCGCTATCGATCGCTAAATACGCCTTGTCGGCGAATACGCTAATTATCGCGAATTTTCCCGAGCGAGAGCGCGACCCGGGGAGCGGTGTCGTGGCTTTACATAAAACGTTACCGAGGCAACCTCACCGTAGGCAGATTCTCTCCCGAGGGTCCTCGCCGTCGTCCCAAGGGTCGAAAGAGAGCAGCCGGACGTCGTACTCAGCTCCCAAAATGCGACTTAACGCGAAGAGAATATCGCGACTTGGCCTTTGACGTGCGTCGGTTATCGAGGACGATCCACGAATGCTCCCGAAATTTCGCTCGATAGCGGAATCGATAGCGCACCCCACCCCGGGCGTACGCGGCCCCGCGACGTTGGAGCGCGGACCAATGAGGGGTGAGCTCGCAGGCTCGCGGCGGATTCGTGCGTAGGGCCGTGAATTACGGCTTTCCGCAGGGCGCTAAACGGCCCTTCGCTCGCGCGGCAACTTTTCCGGGATTCTTCCCGGCGGCGGACGGGACGTGTCTGCCTCCGTGTTCCTCCTTTTCGGTTCGGGAATGGCGGCCGCCTATCCCGGAATCCGGTCAGCAGTGTGAGGAGGGCAGATGAGCTGATTTAGCCCCGGCGCCGGCGTCCCGGGGCCCTGCCATTATGGGTCCGCCCGCCGCTGTGTCACGCGCCGCGCGCTTGTTTTCCTGCGCTCCGTCGCTCTCGGCGGCCCGCGAGTCGCTTCGATCCGCTTTCCGTCGTCCGGTCTCTCGCCGTTACCCTTCTCGTCGACTCCGCTTTCGCGTCCTCTGCATCCTCTCAGGAAACTCCGGTCTTCGGCTCGGTGAGGCGCCACGCAAATGATACAAAATAAAATAAAAGGGATCAGTAATTTGTAACGCAATTATAATATGCCCCTGGAGATCTCGCATCGATTCGTTGAACCGTCCTCGGGCGTGAAAAAGGTCGCGAAACCCGCGCCTTGTGACGGCGGCGGGGCGCTGCAACCATGCAGCGAAACTGCAACGTCACAGTACATACATTGCATACATTATATTACATACGTGTATACATTACGTTATATTCGGTAATGTCCCCACGGCAACGTATCGGTCGAATCCGGCACGATATATCGCTTATCGTCGTACGGACTCAGAGCGATTTTCGTCTCGCAGATAGTGTACACTTCGTGCATTTTCGATTTTATGCACGACTGCGGTCGAGTCATTTCGATCTCATCGTTCAGACACCGCGTGTAGTCGTCGAACGTGATGGTGCGCGCGATGACGTTGCTTTTAACACCTTTCGCTTTTTTAGTGTCTTTTTTGCCGTCGACTCGCAAGGCGTACATTTTCGTCCTAAGTCCAACGAATTCGGTCATAATGGCGCCGTTGTTTTCGTCCTTCATCAGGCCCGGCACTTTTTTATTCACGAGAGGCATACCATAAGCGTTATCTACCGCGTAATCACTCGTGTCGAACCTGGCTATATCACGTTTCATCGTCTCGTACGCGTCGTCGCACTCGATATGATAAATCAAACTGTCCGTGTCGGTATACATGATTTTACACGAGTTGCGGTACAGGGGAGACATGTACTCGTGGTGAAATTCGTATAGGCACACCTTCGACAGGTCGAGGATGCACATGCCGACGTAGATCGGTTTGTCGAATTTCACCTCGAGTTTGCGCAGTTCGACGGCTACCAGATTTTCCGAAAACACGCTCCTGCTGTGGAAATTCGGTCGCGCGATCATTGGCTCCGCGCCGTATCGTCCGTCCCACTTCGTCAGTAACTTTACATCGACGTGATTGCGTACATTCTCCATCGTTTTCCCGAAAACTGCGTTAT
Organism: Temnothorax nylanderi; assembly: GCF_030848795.1. NCBI lineage: Eukaryota > Metazoa > Arthropoda > Insecta > Hymenoptera > Formicidae > Temnothorax > Temnothorax nylanderi. The sequence goes on along the minus strand of NW_027249542.1, from coordinate 92,367 downwards.
TCATTAATTTATATAAATTTTTTTCAAACTCATTTTTTGCTTGTGTTCTAAATTTTGTATTGAGTTATATGTAAGCCCTGAGCCACGCAGATTGAGCGAATTGCAATACGCGATGTATTTTTGTGACGCGAAGGCCGTGATGCGTGCACTGCTGTAGATTGCGATAATGAATGACATAACGCTCCTTATCGTACAGAGTCGCGAAAAGTTTATCCTGCTGTTTGCCGGGCGGTTTATCGCGCATCGGACAGAACGGTAGGTCAGTGTGCGCGTCGTGTTTATCCGCAGGATACTCTAGATCGACCTCGAGAATATAGCCCGTAGGCGAATCCAAAGCGATCGCGTTAAAATCGAATTTTGACACGTCTTCGACCCATCGAAACTCCTCGTAGGGCAATGGCCGACACATCGCCCAGCCGTACAAGTTGTTGACATCGAAGTACATTAGGTAAGACGACGGTTTCGATAAATCGTACGACTGCATATACTTGTTGTTGGCCTGTGCGTATCTGCCGGAACATTGACTCAGACCGCCGCGAATACCACGTTCGATAAACATAACCATGTCAATGTCGGTCAGCAGTTCGAAATTGATACACGTATGTTTCAACATGGCGTCCCACGTAAAGCCTGGTAAAGTGTAGTAGTACGAGGGATCAAGTCCGTAACTCGCGACGCAGCTGTCGCGAAAATTTTCAAACACGTCGGCCAACAGCAAGACATCGGTTTTCAAGTATAGATCGCTGTATTCGCTCAGGGTTCGAACGGAGAATCGCTGCCATACGTTCGCGGCGTGCGCGTAATCGCTCTCGGATACGGTTTCACCGGTCAAGGAACTGTAAAATGAATCGCGCGGCGGTAAACACGTATCCTCCAGCTTTTCGACGCTGTCCACGTATTCGTATGGAAAGACACCTTTTCGCGTCAATAATTCGAAATTGTCGTCGGATAACGCGGAAAATTTGGAACGTATAATTTTTAATTTATCCTTGTCGAGGAAGGATGCCAATTTTGCGAGACTCGCGCTCAGAAATTTATACGAGTCGATGAATCTTAATTTTATGTCGCTTCGCGAATCTGATCTGTCGGCTGTCTTTCACATGCTTTGTGAATGACATGTACTTTTCCTTTGTTATAGGCAGTACATCGATCGAGCCTTCGAACGCGGCAGCTATCTCCTTGATAATAAAGTGTGCGTCATAGCCCGATAGATTGTGAAAAATGACTGGTATGAAGTGAGAATCCTTATAATTCAGATTGCACGTCGAATGTGCTGGACCTCTATAACGCCCGGTCAGGTGGCAATGATCGCGTACACGATTATCATCTGGCGCGAACGGTTTTTCGCAAATGTGTCATTGCGTCGCGCTGTGAAATGTCTCCCGCTCGTCTCGCGTTAGCTCTACCATGCACACAATGTCGGATAAGATGTTCTTTACGCGATGCGCCAATCCTTTGAGTTCCTCGGCGAACCACGCGACGCAGTCATTATCGCGACGAAATCGAGTCGTCGTACGAGCACTATACGTAGTATGCTATACTACATACCCGATGATGTTGATAGGCGTATGACGTGTGTTCCGTCTCCGGTTGTGTCTTCTTCAGCACGCACTCCAGATCGGCATACACCACGAAGGGAAGTCGCTCTTTCCTGCTGTGGTTCTTGAAGCTGAGCCACTTGTTGTCCTCGCTCGGTAGTCTGATGGCGCATTTGTTTATCTTTCGACATTCCACAGTGTGAGACTGCAACTTGTCGCTCGAATTGAAGTAGTGAAGACATCTGCAAAAAAACATACAAATATTATAAATTTTTTATACACAAAATATAAATTTGTATATATATTTTATTTAATAGAAGTATAGGTACTTACCCGAGCAGCACATAAACATTGGTCTGATATTGGATCTATGTTGATTGCCCAACTTATATTATGTCGGCCCGACGTTCCAAATTATCAATGGACCGATGTTGGTGGCGTCACGCTGGTTTACCGACGGCCAATGATTGGTGAAATATTGGATGTTACATTTAGCCAACATTGTACCAACGATTTAAAAATGATTCAATCGCACAAAAACATTGGCCCAATATTGAACATATGTCGACTATTTAAATTCTAGATATTGGCCCAACGTTTCTAAATGATAATGGACCAACATTGGGTGCATCCGGTGCATTAAAATAAGTATACGGTGTTTAACTAATATTATTTTTAATAATATTAGTAAATCTAAAAATAAAATGGACGTCAATACATTTTATACTTATATCTGTTGTATTTACTAATTACATGTTATTTATACAGTTCTAGGTATTCTTGTAGGAATGAGTTAAAATTTATGTAATTATATATATATATATATAATTAATTATATAATTTATAATTTAATAAAATTATAATGTATAAATAACATGTAATTAGTAAATACAACAGATATAAGTATAAAATATATATGTATTGACGTTCATTTTATTTTTTAGATTTACTAATATTATTAAAAATAATATTAGTTAAACATCGTATATTTATTAATTAAAAATTGTCGATATTAATTAAACCTCAAAAATGTAAAGATTATAAGCAGCGAATGTATAAAAGTAAATAAATTTCTATAATAAAATTAACATGTCTAAAATTCGGATATAGAATTATCTTTATTATATAATATATAGTACACGCAATAAAATAAACAGTTACACAATTAAATATTTTAATTCTAAGACTGAATAGTACACAATTTAAAATAAATATGAACAAAATAATATAATTTGTATTGAAAAACAAATAAAAAAAAGTAATTTTTTTATAGAAAGAGAATAAAACATTAAAATATTTAATTCTTAACTCGAATAATTTTGTGCTTCATCAGTCTGGTTATTATTTATAGTTTCCTTATTCCTTCTGTTTCGACCACCATCTCGATCCATTGCATAACGTAACCAAGATTTAATTGTTTCTTCGGATATCTTATAAGATGTTTCTTGATTAGTGCTTGCTGATCCTATAAAGTATAAGAAAACTCAATTTTACAATATGAAAATTGCATTACAATTTATTTTCAAGAATCACTTGCAATTGTAGACTTACTAAGGATGAGTTTGCATATGGCATCAAAAGATTGAAGACTTGTTTTGGCTCCTCTTCCTGCCCAGTTTAATTTTTGTGCTAATTCATTATGGATAATCCGTCTGAGAATCCTCCGCGTGTGATCCGCTTGCGAAGTTCCTCCAAGGCGGCGAAAATGATTAACCTGAGAACAAAAATAAAATAACCTTAATTTTTTGGATAATTTTTTTTGAAGACATATTCCATGAATAACAAGAATTTCTTTATAACAAAATACGAACAGTTTTGGAAAAACAAAACAAAGTTTTTACAATTTTAAAAGAAAACATAAATCAACATATATAATTGCTTACGTAAAGTTCAAAAATAGATTTTTGTTTCAAAAATTCATTGAAAATTGACAGATTCCTCAATGACAAGGCAGGTATAAGAGTCTCTGTTTCCTCAGGTAACTTTTCCTCTGCAATGTTGTCACTGAACAGTTTATTTTTTATACATTTGATGTCCTTTTTTATGCTGCTTATGTCAAATTTAATATCTTCAAATGTAGTAACTAAGTTCTTGAATTGACCTGAAAGCATGTTTAATTATCAGCAATTTAATGTTTGTAATAGTCAGTATTGATTTTTTCATGATAGTATAAAAGCTTATTTTACCTTCAGATGAACTTGTACTTGCTCGCGATTGTACTCTTGCCGGGGTCTTACAATTAGTAAGTACAGAAGAATAATGCGAACTCATTTCTTTATCTATAAACATAAGTCAAAAAAAGCTATCAAAAAATTCTATAATTTACTAAAAACATAAAAATATTTTAACTTACTTTGGATATTTTTATTAGCCGGTAACCGAATAGGTTCCGGTTCTGGTAAAAGTTTGCCTTTCTTTTTGTTCTTTGGAATAGTCATATCAGTTTCACTAGATGAAGATGCTGAAGATGCTTCATTAGATGACCTTTCAGATGCAGATACATCAGCATAACGCTGATTTGGAAAGCGTTTTCTTTTCTTTAATTGGTTCTCGGCGATTACCTCATCAGGCACCTGATCCGTGCCTGTTTGAATTTCATCAGTATCTAAATACTGATATCCATCTCTTTTTGATTTAGCTTTTGTTAACAGATCTGCAAATTATACTAATTAATTTCGTATCAAACAGAATTTTCAGTTTTTGTGAGAAAAGAGATAATAAAATAAAAATCAAATTTTAATTTTGAAAATTATGTTAACAGTCAATATTATAAATCTATTCAAAAATATATTTACCTGTTTGATACAAAACTCGACATGAATGTGTCTTCCAATATGATTTTGGTGTTTCGAAAGTTGTAACTGCTTTCCAAAATCGAGTTCCTTTATATTGAGGATAAAAAGTTTTATGATTTCCATCAGTCAACCAGGAAGTTGGTATCACTTCACAAGTTTCTTCTTCAGGAAAATCCACTACAGAAAACATTCTTATCTATAAATAAAAAGAAAACATAAAATATTACATAATTGTAGATATTATAATAAAAACAATCTCTAATCTTAGTATATACCTTTCTTCTATCACGGTGTATGCAGAAGAGGAAGACATACCGAAAAAAGAGACTGTTTCAAAAGAACATTTTTACAGAAAACAGAACTGATATTCCAAGCTTCATAGTTTTTGGATAGAGATGAAACTTTAAATATTTTCAAAAGTGACGAAGGACACGGATAACTGTACATATCTTCTATTTGCAGATATTTTAATCCAATAATATATATATCCTTATTCAATGTCACAAAATTGTAAATTACTACAATGTTATTGTCTTTCATGGTGACACAGTTATTCCCGGAAAACGTTGATAAAATGAAGGCAGTGCTTTTTACCTTCTTGAATTGTTGTACATGACAAGGAAAATTAATTAGAGGTCCATCGGAATGACTTGAATTTAATACAACATGATAGCGAAATTTTTTATCTGTTGTATAATCATTTAATAGTTTTTTGTTTTCTGTAGCTAATACATGTGAACTTTCTGACAGCCTTTTCACTATTTGCTGTAATGGTTGAGTAGAAGTTCTCAAAAGTCTTTTTAACTTAAAAAGAAAAGACTCAAAAGGGAAAGCACTAAATGTGTCAAGAATGCCATATTTCTTTGCATCAGCTGTTAAATGAGTTAAACAATGAATATTATAAACAACTGTGTCAGCACCATATAATTTAGACCAGTGATTAACAAAGGATCTTATTAAATCAGAAGCAAAATCAAGATAATTTACAATTAGACTTGTACTACATAAAATAGTAGAAGCTACATGTAGTAACAAGAAATGTTTATAAATTGCGGAAGGAACATTGTTATTTAAAACAACTATCCCGGAATACAAGAGGAACTGCCGAAATTCTGAAGCTTTCCAATGTGCAATTTCCTTTAAGCTACGTGGTTTCCTTTGAAACTCAATTGGAAAATGTTTTCTCTGAGCAATTAATTCATTGGAAATGCACTCAATAGAATAAGCTGATAATCTAACACGTAGATCTCCTTTTAATAACATCATTAGAATCTTACGCATGCATCCAAGTGGTAGCAAATGCATGTAATCCAAAGGAATTTGGGAAATTAACCCCATATTTAATTCTGACAGAGGAGATATTGACTTATGGTGATCTGGATCTGACATTGAAGCAAAACTTTCATCAGTACGTAATGGTGCATCTTGTAATGGAAATGTCATTCTATGATTTATATATACACCTTCTTGTTCACATCGGTCACATCCTGAATATGCATTAAATAACTTGCAACATTTGATCATACAACGTGCTGGAGTGTCACAGATAAAAGCTCTGATTACAACTTTAAATTGCATTTGACTTCTGTCATGGAAAAATCCATTTTCGCATAGTTCTTTGAGTTCTGGTACAAAATCTTCAAAATAACCAGTAATTGGTTCTGGTTTACTTTCACCAAGAAACAAAGAAACTAAAAATGGCTCATACTGATATCGTTTATCAATAACATAGCAAAGTATTGGCCAAAATTGCTTTGAGGAACTTTTATATATAGGTATTCCATCAACATTGAAAGTCAATTGAATAGTGTCGCCATAATATTTATGCTTCATTTGTAAATTGGGAGTGATGCCGATATAATGCAAAAGACCACTACTACCTAATTTTTTTACAAGTGCTTGTCTACTTGTTTTTAATAGAGTACGTGCATCTCTGGGAAGGTTTTCAATATTTGTGTACCCTTTCAGAATTTTTAATAACTTATTTATCGATGAATGCTTAATATTTTCTTCTATACACCATTTTTGTATTTTACTATTTACAGGTGTATCACTGCTACTTTGTGACATATTGTCATCTGAAGATGATACAGACTCATTATCAAAATTACTATTACTTTGTGACATATTGTCATCTGAAGATGATACAGACTCATTATTAAAATTACTATTACAATCTTCACAATAGTCATTAATATCATCACAATCACTACTTTTTGAATCATTCAAACTATCTTCATATAAATGACAATTATTGTCATTTATATTTTCATTATTATTATCAGTCAATTCCTTCAAAAATTCTTTCATATGGGCTTTTACCCTTTTCCTAACTTCTCTATACTTCCGGGCTCTCTGTGCCATTTTTATCTACAATAAAAATACGTAATTATTTAAAAATTACGTGATATTAATTATGAATATGCATCATATTCACATAATGATACATAGGATATAATACATAGGACTATAACAATGACACATATATTAGAAATTGTCAAAGAAAAGATTAGAACATAGAAAAGAACATAGAAATAATATTAATAAATATTCACATGATGATACATAGGATAATACATAGGACAATGACACATATATCAGAAATTGCCAAAAAAAAGATTAGAACATAGAAAAAAACATAGAAATAATATTAATAAAAAATGTGAAGCCAATGTATATCAGTCTGGAGAAAAGAGGTACTATATGAAAGTGTTTCCAATTTTATCCTTTTTTATAATTTAATTACCAGAATTTGATTACATTAACCATGCAATGATATAGGCAATATATATTTATCGCGTGAACTGTGCAAATATATCATGTCTTGCCTTACAATTAAGGATTATCATAATTTTGCCGTATAAAGTACTTCAGAAAAGTCAAAGAAATTATTGAACGATTTTATACTGGCTATGCTTTTGACGCTACGTTTAACTTTTTAATATAATTTATTCTGCCAAGCAAATACGATTATTTTAGGTTAAGAATGACTTATTTCCGTTGTTAACTGTCAGTAAATATCATAAATATCTTTATATAAACAAATAAAAAAGTTACTCACCTGCAATCCAATTAAGCAAGAACACGACTCTTCTTTTTCTTATTTTAATTATTAAACGTCTGTGTCCAATGATCTAAATGATCTAAAACGCTTCTTCTTCTTCTTCAGTTGGCTCTTATATACCTCTTGACACAGTGCAATACGGCACGTTTATCTAAAACGCAATACAACGCACTGACACGATCGAGCACGAGCACCAATAAAACATAAAACACGCGATCTTCGTTTCTTGACTGCGCGCCCGGCGCGCCCGCCCTGCGGTCCGCTCACAGCGCCGCTGTAAGCATATCACTCTGTCTTCGTTACACATCGATTATCAAACGATGGTCCAATGTCGGCTAAATATCGTTCAACAAACGGTTGGTATTGCGTTGTCAATCGATTAATAATATACACTAAAAATAGTTAAAAATACTGTAGGCTATTTCAAAACAGTTAAAATTTACAAAAAAAACACAACAATGCCTTTTAATTCGTATCAAAAAAATAAAAAAGAAAGTGTCTAACGATTCATCGGATTGTAGCATTTTAACAATGTCGGTCCAACATTGTTTCCCCAACGCCGATGTTTCCGATTAAAAGCCAACCGTTGGTCAACCAATATGTGCTGCTCGGGTTACCGATCACAAATGTATTTCCGACTATGGTGCGTGCTCAATTGTGAGCTCACGAGGCGGGATAGATTCTTGATCCACGCAAAATGCCCTACATTGTCGTCCCGTGGGTCCTGCACGTACAGCAGATTCACGTGTTTGTCACTCGTGCAGTCGGTAAGCCGTATTGGAAGAACGGTTGATGTCTTCTGTCCCTCGATGGTATAGACATTTACGGATATATTGTTGAGTCGTTCGAAATGTTTAATTTGACTCAACGTCATTGCGAACTCAATGTCTCGTACGTCCAATACCGTTGAATAATGCGGGTATGATGATTCCCGTGCTGAATTTCTTTCGGCTGGATGCAGAGCAGCCGTCACTGCCCACGCAAAACACGCATTGTCCATAGACAGCACATTGATCACCGCGTACTTCGATTTAATATCTTGAGGTAATTGCAAGTGACACCCCGCGCGCAAAGGATTGTACCTGTTGACGTTCACCGTCAAATTGAGGATTCGCGTCAACGCCCACCCACTGTCGCGTTCCTGGAACTCCTCGAGGGTCGCTAATGTGGGCTCGATAACTTGCAGCTCGTACCACTCGCGCAAGTGCGACGTACGACAGAGTTCTTTGTTATTTGTAGTTATACTCTTATTGGCACGTTTATCACCCGCCACAAACTCCCCGTTGAACGCGGTGTTCACTTTGACACAGTTATGTGTTTTTATAATGTGTCGCAATCGCTTGCACACTACGCTGCAGGCGTCTTCCAAAAACTGTCGCGGATCTATATGGTCTGTATTAATTACCGCGCCGGTCATTATCCGCGATTCGAACGCTACATCGATTTTTCGCCATACGAGTTCTGTCGCGCGCGTGTCGCCACTGTTACCGGCGTTCGCATAATTACCACCGCTACGGATAAATTGTCTTTCCAATCGCGTCTTCGCACCCTCGAGTCGCGCGATTCTGGCAACCAACTTTTGCCTCCGCCCGATCGAGAGCCGCTGACGTTTGGCACGACAGCCTTCTTCGAGCTGCTCGACGAATTCCGCGCATTGCAGCGCCCATGTGAGAAATTCACCCACGGTAGCGACTTGGTCGGACAGCTCCAATAGATCGCGTTCGGTTTGCTCGAATTGATCCATGTTTGATTACTTTCGCACCAGTTCTTTTATTATATCGCTTCACAGAGTCTCTCTTACAGAGCAACGTGCACGTGATAATGTTCTATCATATATTAACGAAGAAACCTCGATACTTTTCGATCGATGTATCGCTCTCAAATCACACTACTGCGGCTCGACGCGCTTCATTCCTCGTTATGTACCCTTTGCTCTCTCTCTCGCTCCAACTGATTTTTGAAAGATCTTTTCCTTTGTCTCGCGTACTGCGTAGATAGATTGTTTAGTCTACGCGATAACCACCCCCTCTTTTCCCAGAAAAATGTTGTTTACGACGAACATGTTCCGACAGGTTCGATGCGTTAGCGTTATTAAACACGCTCCTACGCAGTGCGCTATCGAGTTAGTCTTACCCATTGTGCGCCGCCTAGCGGCGTCGTTGCGAACGTAACCCCTGCGAACGTACCCCCGCGGCGCGACGCGGACACACCCGCGGCGCGACGCGGACACCCCCGCGGCGCGACGCGCACCCCGCGCGGACTTCACGGACCCCCGCGGTGCGACCGCGACCGCGAACGCGGACCCGCGGCGCGGGTGAGTCATCCCGGTGAGTCATCCCCCGGTGAGTCATCCCGGTGAGTCATCCCGGCGAGTCATCCCGGTGAGTCATCCCGGTGAGTCATCCCGGTGAATCATCCCGGTGGTATGCCAAGGTCACCCCCCCTCCCCCTACCCCTCGTAATCCGATATCCTTGAAATCCGATATCCTTGAAATCCGATACCCCGCCCCTCCCCCTCCCCCTCGCCCCCCCGAAATCCGATACTCTTGTATAACCCGATACCCCGCCCTTCCCCCCTTCCCCTCACCCCCCGCGAAACTTGATACCCTTGTGTAACCCGATACCCCGCCCCTCTCCCCTCCCCCCCCCCCGCAAAACCCGATACCCCCCTCCCTCACCCCCCCTCATTGCCCGGGAGTCCGTACGCCCTTAGATTAACTACTTTCGTTATTATTTACAATCGTTAGTTAACGTGAGAAATAGAAAAAGAAAAAAAATATATATATATCAAATTCAATGTTTATTACGTTTTTCTATTAGTACCCGTATATTCAAAAAGGAAATATAATATGTGAAGCAAGCAACTTATTTGTTTTTTTTAATTGACAATCAAAAATCAGTCGAACAAATATGTCGAGCCAAAAAGATAAGGAAGAGAATGTAATGAAAGTGGAGAAAATAAAAAATAAAAAGAAGAAAGAAGAACTAAAAAAGACAAAGGAAAAAGAATTAAACTTAAATAAGGAAAGGTTTGTACACTATTGTTTTATTTTTAGATTTGCACTCTTAACCCGTTGACTGTGTATGACGGCTATAGCCGCAAAAACAAAAGTGGCCAAGAGTGTGTATGACGGCTATAGCCGCAACGTAGAAAAAACAAAGTAAAACTTTCTGAATTTGCTTGAAACTTGTTACTCGGGGGTTTCTGGGGTCGCTGATTACGAATTCGAAGTCAGATGTACAAAATTCAAAATGGCGGATCCGATATGGCGGATCAAAATTACAAAAAATGGTCTGATTTTCATGAAATTTGGTACCCTTATGTTTTTTGGGTCTCTGAATCCGAATATGACATCAAAATTAAAAAATAGCGGATCCAAAATGGTAAAATTTCTTTATTATTAACCATTTTGAATATATTAATTCTAATGTTAAATTTAGATTCAGAGATCTAAATAACTTCAAAATAATAATAATAAAATTCCGTCTATTTTTTGTAATTTTGATCCGCCATATTGGACCCGCCATTTTTTAATTTTGATGTCATATTCGGATTCAGAGACCCAAAAAACATAAGGGTACCAAATTTCATGAAAATCAGACCATTTTTTGTAATTTTGATCCGCCATATTGGACCCGCCATTTTGAATTTTGTAAATCTGACATCATATTCGGATTCAGAGACCCAAAAAACATAAGGGTATCAAGTTTCATAATAATCCAATGAACTTTTTTTTCAACACACTTGGCCCAAATAGTAAAATTCTCTTACACAGCCAATGGGTTAAAGAAACTATCTTAGAATATCTTGTCAATTCTCAAATGATAGGTAATTAAAATTCAAATTAATTGACGAATAATTAGGAGACTGGAAATAAATCGAAAAGAGCAAGAAAAAGAAATGGAAATGGAACGAGAACGTAGAAGAGAAACTAAACGAAAGCAGAGAAGAGAGGAGGAAGAGAATGGAGAGAGAGAAAGTGAAAAAGAAATAAGTTTAGAAGAAGAAGAGGACAAGGAAGATAATAATCAAGGAAAAAGAAGAGGAGAAAAAAACCTAAAGGAAAGGAATAAAAGGTATGTAATATTAATATATAACGTAACTAGGTATAAAAGGTTATAAACAAAATTATAATCCCCGTTCATATAACCATTTCCTTTTTTTATTTTTCCTTGACTTTCCCGTCTTTTTCCCTCTTTTCATTATTTTTTACTCATTATATTTTTGGAATAGCTATTACTCGTCAAGAGCGCGGTTAATGAGGAGCAGAGGGAATTGGAGAGGTACAGAATGGAAAATAGGAGGAGGATGGAGAGAAGGTGAATGGAGAAGAGGCGGATGGAGAAGAGGAAGCTGGAGAGAAGGAGAATGGCGAGGAAGAGGATATAGAGGAAGATGGATAGGAGGAGGCTGGAGAAGATTTAATAGGGGGCGTTCCGGGCATGAAATTACAGGCCCTGTTTATATTTTTAATAATTAAAATTTATTGTTTATTATCTATTATTGTGTTATTATATTTAATATTGTATTACAAATAATTTATTGTTGTATTCAAAATGTAATGTTTTAAAATAATAAAATGTGCGTTAAATGTGTTTTAAAATAATAAAAGTTTCTATTTTATATATTTTCCTTTTCTTTTTATATACTTTTTATAAACTTTTTTTAAAGTAGTTATTTTTTAATTAAATAAAGATTAAAGATTGTGATAAGCACTCAAGTCAACTTTAAATTTTTTAATTAAATAAAGATTAAAGATTGTTATAAGCACTCAAGTCAACTTTAACCCTTATAGACTATACCTCAAGTCTCAACCGCTTACGACTTTTTAAAGAATGATGTTTTTGGACAATTTAGTATTAATTATTGGCAACTTTTCTAATTCTGTTATATTCTTCAGTATTTTCCACCCCTATTTCATATATAAAAAATTTGGTTGATTAGACCAAACTTTATCAGGGTTCTATGTATGTACAAATTCTCCGAAATTTCAAACGTCTGTAACTCCAGAACTAATTAACCAAATCTTAATTAATTATATATGAAATAGGGGTAGAAAAAACTGAAAAATATAGTAGAATTAGAAATAAAACGCTATCTCAAATATTGAGAAGGCTATAGCGTAAAACACACTTTTCTAAAAAAAAAATTTCCCTAAAATCTATACCGGTTGACCGATCTTAATAAAATTTGAGGAGGACATACTTTCTATGATACTCTATCGATTAAAAAAAAATGCATCCCGGTATCTAAAAAATTGTAGAAGTAGATGCGTGTACAAAAAATCCGTACACACACACACACACACACACATACATACTTCCGGACATTTTTTACTAATATGATTTTTCGACATTTTGGAACATTCTAAACCTATTTCCATCAAAATCTCGAAAAAAAAATTTTTCACCATCACAAAGCTTCCTCTATGAGGAAGCAATAGTATTGTATAGAGACTCTCTAATCAGAGACTGGCAATTATGATCTCTTAAACTTGTCAAGATTTAATTGTTAGATGAAATTAATGAGATTAAGTTCAGTTAATTTTAAAGATTTTATATAAAAATATGAGTATCACGGTTTATTACTTTATTTTGTTTCTTAATAAAAGAGCCACTTTTGATTGATTTTAACTTGTTGTAGAATATGTAGCAGATATTCTCGTTTGAGGAGCCAAATGTGGCTCAACAATTTCTATTAAATTTGTCGCAGCAGCTTTATTAAGTCGGAATAATTCCAAATCCATTTTTGCATAAATAATGCGTTTTTTGCGTTTCTCGTCAAAGAAAAAAAAGAAAGATATAATTATAGTATATAAGAGAGAAAGATAAAGCGATATTAATGTATATCGTTTTCTCTTTCTCTCTTATATCTCTTTCTTTTTTCTTTCTTTGACGAAAAATGGCTAAGCAATCAAAAGTGGCTCCTTTATGGGACAGAACGATACTGAATGATAAACAACTTATAAATCAGAAGAAGTAATTTGCAATCATTAGTCGCTGTTTATTTCTACCGAGTGCAAGATCTGCATCAATTCTACGAACGTTTCTTTCTACCATATTTCTTTCGTTTTCAATATGATTTTCGTTATTATACATCCTAAAGTCTATATCTTCATTATCGTCGTTTAGTCCAGTGGCACTGTCTGATTAAAGAGTCTCTTATATAGGTATTGTGTTATCCTTGTAACCATTTGCTGAATTTAAGATTGCAGTTATATATATATACTTCATTCTACAAACATGTAGAATCTTTTAAGATAAAGAAAAATGTTAACTTTCCTTTTAATTTTTAATTTTGCTTGCTTATTCATAAACTCTTAATAGCGTTTTTTGTTTATTTGTGATATGTAACACATAACACAATGTCTATATACTAGGTGCGCAACTAAGTTTCCGGGTTTCACACATAGATGGCACCAATAACACATGTACTCGACTTACATGTCTGAAGTTGTCTGAAGTTATAGCTTGGACATCTGTTAACAATAACCAGTCGTTATATAAACACATATCGCAACGCAAAAATATTTTTTCTAACAACGGAGATGTCGAGTTTTGTGCCAAATAAACAGCATTTGCGGGAAGCTTTGCTTTTCTGCTTTAACTTGAAAAAAATGCAGCTGAAGCACGTCGTTTGCTTGAGGAGGCCTACGGCGAACATGCACCATCGAAAACTACCTGTGAAGATTGGTTTAAACGCTTCAGAAGTGGCGATTTCGACACTGAGGACAAGGAGCGCTTTGGTGGGACCAGAAAGGAATCGTGTACTATGAGCTGCTGAAACCGGGCGAAACTGTCAATGGGCATCGCTACCGACAACAACTGATCAATTTAAACCATACATTGCTCGAAAAACGGCCAGAATGGGACACGAGACACGAACGAGTGATATTGCAGCACGACAACGCTCCGTGCCATCGCAGTTCCATCGTCCAGGACACCATCAAAACGCTGAAATGGGATCTGCTACCGCACCCGCCGTATTCGCCAGACCTGGCGCCTTCCGATTATTACTTGTTCCGGTCGATGGCGCATGGCTTGGCTGGGCTACACTTGACCAATTTCGAAGAAGTGCAAAATTGGTTGGATGAATGGTTTCGGTCCAAAGACGCGTCGTTTTATTGTCGCGGTATTCATGTATTGCCAGAGAGATGGCGAAAATGTATAGCTAGCGAGGGACGATACTTTAAATAAACCATTTTTTGTATTTCTCTTGAAATTTTCCATTTTTTATTGATCAAAAAAACCCGGAAACTTAGTTGCGCACCTAGTAAAGATACTATAATTAGAAAAAGTATAACTAGGTAGACTGTTCATGTGATACATTGCAACAAATGTGATCTCTTAAACTTGTCAAGATTTAATTGTTAGATTAAATTAATGAGATTAAGTTCAGTTAATTTTAAAGATTTTACATGAAAATGCAAGAATTACAGTTTATTACTTTGTTTCTTAATAAGACGTATCTAAAGATATTATAAAATATAGTTTTACAAAACCGTTTCTTTTTTTTAGATGCGTTTATTTAAATTAATTTTAAAATAATGTTATTTTATTTTTTAGTAAAATAAATTAATACAAAAAGAATTATTATAGAAATTAATAATTTTGTTTTATATCTGAATTGATGTTAAAAAGTGAGGAAGTGTTGTGACCGGACGGCACAAGGTAAGCCCGATCCACGCGGTTATTTTCCCATCTAACGGTCGCCACTCGGTTTGACCTTAGACTACCGAGAAGGTAAATTTGCACCAACGCCCTGATTCTTAATAAGACGCTAATGTTGTTTCTTTGTTTCAGACTGATGTCCCCGATGGATCACCGTTGCTGTTTCCCGTCTCCGGATCCTCGCCTATTCGCATACCGGGTAATGGTAAGTCCCATTAATTAATTTAATTATGTGCTAATACTCTTCTTTTGTTTCAGGCCCTGCCCAGGATGGATCATCGCCGCTGCTATACTTCCCCGGATCCTCGCTTCATCGCATACCGGATGGCCGCTTGGACAACGATGGATCATCGCCGAAAGACAAGGTAAGTAGAAGGTAAGTATCACTAATTGTTTAATTAATCATGAGAATTCATTTCAGAATTAATAATTCTTTAATTTCAGATCGTTGTTTCAGCTCTACAGATCGTTTCACAATTCATAAAGGTGCTTCACAATGGAGTCGCCACACTTCGGTGTGAATCGCGCTTTATATGCAACAATTTCCGCAAACGCCGATTTTATTGATCCCAGTGGATTAAATGTAACAAATGACGCTGTTCGTACAATATCTTGTAGTCGTGAGACCCAATGTCCACGATGGTAATATACTCGATACGCACTAAGTCGCCACCGTTCTATTACACTATCACTGAATGTTAACTTAATAATAAATTATCTCTCGCTATTGTTGAGCGAGTGTTTAACGCGCGATTACGCGGGAGTTCCCGATTGTTAAGTATCTCCGATAACTGTCGTTGTGATCTACGTTCGCGATATACGCTACTATACGAGACACGTCCGTTCGCTATGGCGATACTCGAGAGACTGCCCCGAGCGGCCTCAGGGGGTCCAAGCTAACGTACACGAACTGGATCCCATGATTCGCTAAAAGCTTTCCCCCGGATTTGTAGATGGCGTTAGGTAGGCTACTACCACATACATATACATCACATCGATGAGCTCTACACAGATACATCTGGGGCCGTGTTCTGTTCCGCTTACCGGTGTTGGCGTAGCTTTTACACGATTTGAAAAACCTGTGCAACGGCCCTGGATACATCAAAGTATAATTGTGACTTTGAATGTGACTTTGAACGTAACTTTGAATATTCGACAAGTACCTGTTTTATATTACAGTATGCATGTTTATTAATTTAATTGTAACGTTAGTTCATAATTTCAGTTAGTTTTTAGTTTATAATGTCTTATATAAGATGCTCATGTATTTAAACATATTATTTATTAAACACTGATTTTTTTAGGAAGCATGTCACATAAAAAGTGCGAGGTAAAAGGGTGCATCGTTAATTCGGAAAAAAAATTTCGTATTAAATACAATTTAAGTTGTATAGACTGTGAACACAAACATATTCAAAATTATATTTTAAATACATATATCCTAGGATGTATAACGCGTAATATAAAAACAATTAATAATATTTTAAAGGGCTTTAGGATTCCAATAACACAAACGAGTAAATTGCATGATTTAGCATATGCATACTATGATACATATAAGGGTTTTAATAAATAATAATGTATATATATTTTTTTATTTTTATGTTGTTACATAAATATCAGTACAAAATTACCTTTTTCAAAAAAGGTAAAAAAAAGTGCCAAGTACACGCAATGTATTTTGTAAATTCAAAATTTAACCTAAGTGGTAGCTTTATATCTTTTTCACAAAATTATATTATCTAACTTAACTCAAGTGACATGTATTTCAAAAAAAAGATGTGAAATCTTTAATTTCTTCTTCACAAAATTATATTACCTAACTTAACTCAAGTGACATGTATTTCAAAAAAAGATGTGAAATCTTTAAATTAAATTGCGCCAATTGTAAAGAGAATATGTATATTGCTTTGAAAGATAATTGTTATGCAACTACTTTAAAGAAATAAAACCCAAGTGGTATCTTCGTATTCCTATTCAAGGGTCTTCCTATTCTAAACCCAAGTGATAATAGCTTCTTAATTCTCTTTAACAAATTTTTAATATTACAAAGAATCATTTTAATTACAAAGAATTAAAGAAGTAACAGTACAAAATAAAAATATTTAATTAAAACAAAATAAATAAATTTTTTTTGTAAAAAAACTTGACGCTGCTTTTTTACTCCTGTCGCATTCTTACCTAAATTATGTTTATTGTTTTTTATTCAATCAAAAATCTTAGTACTAATGTTTAAATTTTAATGTTTAAATTTCAAAGTCTAGCAGCGCCAAGTTTTTTTACAAGAAAAATTTATTTATTTTGTTTTAATTAAATATTTTTATTTTGTACTGTTACTTCTTTAATTCTTTGTAATTAAAATGATTCTTTGTAATATTAAAAATTTGTTAAAGAGAATTAAGAAGCTATTATCACTTGGGTTTAGAATAGGAAGACCCTTGAATAGGAATACGAAGATACCACTTGGGTTTTATTTCTTTAAAGTAGTTGCATAACAATTATCTTTCAAAGCAATATACATATTCTCTTTACAATTGGCGCAATTTAATTTAAAGATTTCACATCTTTTTTTGAAATACATGTCACTTGAGTTAAGTTAGGTAATATAATTTTGTAAAGAAGAAATTAAAGATTTCACATCTTTTTTTTGAAATACATGTCACTTGAGTTAAGTTAGATAATATAATTTTGTGAAAAAGATATAAAGCTACCACTTAGGTTAAATTTTGAATTTACAAAATACATTGCGTGTACTTGGCACTTTTTTTACCTTTTTTGAAAAAGGTAATTTTGTACTGATATCACCTATTTTGTAGTGTTAAGCAAGGATTTGCAAAACATTTTTATTTTTTATTTTTTAATTATTCACAAAATTAGCAATAACAACAAATACATAAAAATTAATAATATTTAAGTAAAAGTAAATTATACATTTCTCACAAAAATTGAAGGAACACTAAATTTATCTTTAAAAATGAATAAAATTTAAATTTCAAGCTTAAAACCTCTACTTCCGAAAGGTTACTATTATTCGTCCAATTTTTATTATGTCTAGACATAATTTTAATTCAGCGAATTTTTATTATGTCATGACATAATTTTAATTCTGCCGCTAGGGAATTTTTAAGTCGATTCTTATAAATCAAGCTTGAATTTGATGTCTAGGTGTCCCAGGTTGCCGATAACGAGGTCCACATAGTGCGCTCCATAGTTTTCGGTGTCCAGGTGTATTAATACCTTGAATTCGATGTCCACGTGTTCCAGGTTGCCGATGACGGGTTCCAGATAGTGCGCTTCATAGCTTTTGGTGCCCAGGTGTAATAATACGTTGAATTCGATGTCTAGGTGTCTCACGTTGCCGATGACGAGGTCCACATAGTGCGCTCCGTAGTTTTCGGTGTCTACGTGTATTAATACCTCGAATTCGATATCTACGTGTCCTACATTCAGATTTAAAGTTATTAATACACCTAGACACCGAAAACTACGGAGCGCGCTATCTGGACCTCGTCATCAGCAACCTGGGACACCTAGACATCAATTTCAAGGTATTAATACACGTAGACACAGAAAACTACGGAGCGCACTATGTGGACCTCGTCATCGGCAACCTGGGACACCTAGACATTGAATTCAACGTATTAATACACGTAGACACCGAAAACTACGGAGCTCACTATCTAGACATCGTCATCGGCAACCTGGGACACGTAGACATCGAATTCAACGTATGATTACACCTGGACACCGAAAACTATGAAGCGCACTATCTGGACCCCGTCATCGGCAACCTGGGACACGTGGACATCGAATTCAAGGTAGTAATACACGTAGACACCGAAAACTACGGAGCGCACTATGTGAACCTCGTCATCGGCAACCTGGGACACCTAGACATCGAATTCAACGTATGATTACACCTGGACACCGAAAACTATGGAGCGCACTATGTGGACCTCGTCATCGGCAACCTGGGACACCTAGACATCGAATTCAACGTATGATTACACCTGGACACCGAAAACTATGGAGCGCACTATGTGGACCTCGTCATCGGCAACCTGGGATACCTAGACATCGAATTCAACGTATTGTTGCGCCCGTGCCGAGACGCCCGGTAGAGGCCCGAAAAGCAGTCGCGAAGCGCTGCGTGACGTCGAGCCTTGACGACGAGCTGTTGCGTTGTTTGTTTATATATGCCGTCTGTCAGATTCTTCGCTGGGCCTTCGTGTCGAACAGACGTGTTCACGAGCCCTTCGTTGTATTCGCTAATACCCATTAAACGAGTTCCTTTCTATTTGAGAGAGTCTTTATTCCCGGCAACGGGATCGCGCGCCGCGTTCGCGAGTGAGAGTGTGTGAGTGCAGCGAACGCGCGGACGAGCGCAACAGTATTAATACACGTAGACACCGAAAACTACGGAGCTCACTATCTAGACATCGTCATCGGCAACCTGGGACACCTAGACATCGCATTCAACGTATTATTACACCTGGACACCGAAAACTACGAAGCGCACTATGTGGACCTCGTCAGCGGCAACCTGGGACACCTAGACATCGAATTCAACGTATTAATACACGTAGACACCGAAAACTACGGAGCTCACTATCTAGACATCGTCATCGGCAACCTGGGACACCTAGACATCGCATTCAACGTATTATTACACCTGGACACCGAAAACTACGAAGCGCACTATGTGGACCTCGTCAGCGGCAACCTGGAGCACCTAGACATCGAATTCACGTACGATTACACCTGGACACCGAAAACTATGAAGCGCACTATCTGGATCCCGTCATCGGCAATCTGGGACACGTGGATATCGAATTCAAGGTATTAATACACGTAGACACCGAAAACTACGGAGCGCACTATGTGGACCTCGTCATCGGCAACCTGGGACACCTAGACATCGAATTCAACGTACGATTACACCTGGACACCGAAAACAATGAAGCGCACTATCTGGATCCTGTTATCGGCAACCTGGGACACGTGGACATCAAATTCAAAGTATTAATACACGTAGACACCGAAAACTACGGAGCGCACTATGTGGACCTCGTCATCGGCAACCTGGGACACGTAGACATCGAATTCAACGTATTATTACACCTGGACACCGAAAACTATGAAGCGCACTATCTGGACCTCGTCATCGGCAACCTGGGATACCTAGACGTCGAATTCAAGCTTGATTCATAAGAATCGACTTAAAAATTCCCTAGCGGCACTTTCTGCCAAGCGTAGAGAACCTTCTTTTCCGGCAGCGGTGGTAAAGGTGCGATTTCACGATGACGCTCGACGCTGGATTCGAGCGTCAAAAAGCTAAACTGTGTTTAGCTTTGACACTCGACGCTCATTTCAGCCAATCCAGTGGTTAGGTTATATTTCGCGTCCCTCTGAATCTATCACGTGACCAGATTTGACGCTCGAATCCAGCGTCGAGCGTCATCGTGAAATCGCACCTTATACGATGTAAGGATACGAAATCTCTCCAGATAAACATGAAGCAATTGACTCAATATGTATTATATATATACCTAATTTACTTAAATAGAAATCTTCCTCCTGACCGATAAGTCTATCGACCTTATTTAATTTACCTACTAGATCGATCGAAATACGCGCGCGATATCGAAACTGGCGATACCTGCGCCGCCAGCGTCGAAAAAGTGAAAGTGACATTTCCCTCTTATTATATATATATGTTATATTGAATTGAGAGCGTTGACGTAGACGTATCTTAATAAAAAATTTTCACATTTGGACTTTGCGTCACAATATCTCCGCTCGTAGGGCACGTAGCGGAAAATATTATAGGAGATACCCCCCCAAAGTCGACCCCAAGCTATCGATCAAGCCTACTTAGAACTTGATCCGTTCACTCGTTATCGAGATCTCAACATCTTGGGTACTCGCAACCCGTCGCGTCGCGTAAAAGAGTCACGGTCGGTCTCGCTCCGCGTGTACTTGGCACGAGACACTACCGTGTCTCTTGATATTGTCTTTAACCCTCGGTTGTCACACGAGGTCAAAAACCCCAATTTTAAAACAGCTGCATGCTGTCGCATTGGCTACCGCGTCGCTTCTTGCCGCGCGGCAAGCGTTTCCGCGTCCTGTGGACAGAAGCCATAAGATCCGGCTACTAGTTTCCCCCCGCTTTTAGTACGGTAGCTTGGAGCCCCTGAGCGGCCTATCTCGCGCTGGCTCCCCACCATGCCGAACCAGCCCCACTCTTGGGTTGTTTTCGTCGTTCGCCGTGACGTCACAACTTTCTCTTTCGGTTCTTACATGTTTTCGCACGCGCTCCCATATCGCCGCGCGTGATTGTCACGCTTGCCCCCCGTGCCCCCGTTTCGGACGCTCCCGGGTGGAAATTTCCGCGCGCAGTACCATGTGGAGGTCCCCTCCCTTCGGTACCGCTGCACCAGGTTTTCACCTTCTTCATCTTCGTGGTGCCGTTGACGCCGATCCGTGCGCACCGCCTCGGAGACGTCCCCGACGATGATTCCGGATCGATTCCCTGTAGAAGATGTCTGGGTGTACTCTGGGTTGTGGGCCGTTGACGCCGATCCGTGCGCACCCCTTTTGAGTTGCCCCTGATGATATTTCCGGACCGACTTCCTGGAGAAGACGTTCGTGTGCACTTTTGGGTGTCGGCCGTTGACGCCGACTCGTGCGCACCTCTTTGGAGATGCCCCCGAACAGGTTTCCGGACCGACTTTCTGGAGAAGTCGTCCGGGTGCGTTTCTGGTCGTCGGCCGTTGACGCCGACCTATGCGCACCTCTTTGGAGATGCCCCCGAACAGGTTTCCGGACCGACTTCCTATAGAAGTTGTCCGGGCGCCTTTTTGGTGGTCGGGCGTTGACGCCGACCCTATAGGCGGGTGTCCCAGGTCTTCGAGAGATGAATACGGGACTTTGTTCCTAGGGGAGAAGTCCCCTTTTGGAGCTGATGCCCCGCCGACGACGCCGAACCTGTGAGCGCGCGTACCAGGTCCGGCTGACATTCCCCCGAACCTCTATTTCTGGAGATTGTCGCAGTTCGATTTTCGCGCGCGCGCCCCTATCTATTTCGGTCGCCCCTTTTACTCGCGCGCCCGGCAGTTTCCCCGGGAAACGCGACTGTCGCGGGTTTGGTCTCGTCACCCGCCGCTCCTGCGAAGCGCGCGGTCGCAGTGTTACATGTCATGTGAAATACGTAATAATATGTCAGAGAACTCTAAACATTTCTTTCATATCATATCTTTTATTGTATTTATAAATTGTAAGAATAAATAAAATATTTGGCTTAAAATATGATGTATTAATTCTTAACTAATGTAAATCCACTATCGACAAAACGATACAGAATGATAAACAACTAAATTAGGAGAAGTAATTTACAATCATTAGTCGCTATTTACTTCTACCAGCTGCAAGATCTGCATCAATTCTACGAACGTTTCTTTCAACCATATTTCTTTCGTTTTCAACATGATTTTCGTTATACATCCCAAAGTCTATATCTTCATTATCGTCATTTAGGTCCAGTGGCACATTTTGGGCAATGCACATATTGTGTAAAACAGCACACGTATATATAATTTTAGATGTTGTTGATGGAGAGTAATGAAGTACTCGATGCTTCAAAAGACATCTGAACCGCATTTTCAGAAGTCCATTACATTGTTCTACTAATGCACGACATCGCATTTGTTTTCTATTATATAGAGCTTCTGGACTACCTTCAACAGCACCTATTATAGCAGTCATCATCCAAGGCCTGAGAGAATACCCTGAATCACCTGCAATCCAAAACATACAATGTCAAAATTTTTGATACTATAAATATATAGTATCAAAAACTTGTGTGCGTGTGTGTATGCGTGCGTAAGTGCGTGCGTGTGTTTGTGTGTGTGTGTGTGTGTGTGTGTGTGTGTGTGTGTGTGTGTGTGTGTGTGTGTGTGTGTGTGCGCGCGTGAGTGCGTGTGTGTATGCATAGGTATAGCTCATTAAACTCGACAAGAAAGTCCTACACCGTATTTTGCGATTTTTATAATAATTATTAAATAAATATAGCAAGGTAATGCCTGAAACTAACCGCACGTTTACATTCGCCGTACATACATAATCGTGAAACGGTAAAGAACTTTTGTTTAGTTTAATTCTCCATATCTCTTTACTTTACTTATGTTTTTCTGTCATTTCAAATTTAAACCATACTTTACATTGCTCGCGATTTCTTTTAACATCTTAGGCCCAGTTTCACAAGTGTCGGTTAACTTTTAATCTTAGATTAACTCACTCTTCGTCTCCTTCTAACGTCCCCCTTAGAAAGAGACGAAGAGTGAGTTAATCTAAGATTAAAAGTTAACCGACACTTGTGAAACCGGGCCTTACCTAATAAATGGAAATTTTTATGTGGAAAGCGCCTACATAGATGAACCATAGCGGTTTTTGCATTGGAATTATTTCATATAAATGTATCGTGAGTGCTCCCAGGATAACGTGCATTGATGTGCATAATTCTCAAGCGCCAGTCACATATCTGTAATAAATATATATACAATATACAAATAAAAGATACATATTGTGACGCTCGTCCGCGCGTTCGTCGCACTCGCACTCCCGCCACTCTCGCGAACGCGCCGCGCTTCCCCGTCACCGGGAATAAGAATACTCTTATTTAAAAAAGGAACGGATTTATTGCCCTCAATACATCCAGACACGTCTGTCCGGTTCAAGATCCAGAGCGTAAATCTGACAAACGATATTTACAAACAACCGTTGCTAGGACGATTCGCGACTACTCGCTACAGGGCGACTCGTATGAGCGCACGGCACAGCGAGCGCACAGCACGGGCGTAACACTACCCCCCCTCTTCCAAGATTGTCGCCCCGACAATCCGGAAGGGTAGTTTTTCGCGGTCCACAGCTCTTCTACTCCGTAGACTCCAGGGCACCGGATGGTTCACTTGCACTCCTTTAGCTGCTGCCCGAGTAAACGGACCCCATCCCTCTTGGTCCCAGGTAGGCGCACTCCGGGTCTCCATCCGTCCTTCTTCTGGAGAGAGCTGGCCAGGCTCCCCCCTTCTGACGGTCCCAGAACGACCCCGTAGGAGCTCCGCTCTTCCCGGTGTGGTCTCCCCCGCTGCCGGCCTCCGACGTCGCCACTAAATCTTCGGACAAGGGGGGGGGGAAACTTCCTGAGGACCCAGCGCCACTCAGGCTCCCCAAGTCCCTGCCTCGGCATTCGCCCAAGTCCCTCGGAAAACCTCAGTCGAAAACCGAGGGCAAGGCAGTCTTCTTTTAATAAGGAACTCCCCTCCAAAGAAGTCTTCGGCCGATGTTCTGCCACGGTATCCCACGCTTCTTCGCGAACCGCTGACTTCCTCGGACTCCGTTCCACTATAAAAACAAATAAAACGCACAGAAACAAAGAATACAAGAGCATTTGAATAAGAAAATAAAATTTCAACACTTTACACGTTGCTCCACAACTTTTATTTAATACACATTTAAAATTCCAGTCTTTCTCACATATTCCCTCCCGGGCTCCGACCTATTCTAACTCCTTAACCCAATTTCCTTTCACAATAACTAGCTAGTCTATCCGAATGTACAACTTTATTCTTATGTCGAGGTGATTTCCGAATACAGTATACAACATCACTAAGCTTCTTTATTATGAAGAAGGGCCCTTCCCAATTGCTCTGCAATTTTGGAGCCTTTCCCTTGACTCTTCGGGGATTATATAACCAGACTCTCTGCCCTTCCTGAAAAAGAACTTGCCTAACTCCACGATCGTATCGAGCCTTCATTCGAGAAGATTTCATATTCATCTGCCTCCGAGCGGCGGAATGAATTTCCTCCAATTTCCCCTTCAGATTCTTGACAAAATTTCCAACCAGAGGAGGCTCCTCTCCAAGAGACTTCGAAGGACTCCCCCGCAAGAGATCTGAAGGTAACCTGAGATCACGAGCGAAATATAATTCTGCAGGGGAGACTCCAGTTGTCTCATGTTTTGCGGACCTATATGCCAGGAGAAACATAGGGATCCATCGATCCCAATCTTTTTGATTTTCAGAGTATTACTTCGCCAGATAATTGGTTATAGTTTGATGCTGACGTTCCACTTGCCCGTCTGACTGTGGATGTAAAGCAGTAGTCCTGGTCTTCCTTATGTCAAGCAGTCTCATCAACTCTGCGAAAAGCTTCGACTCAAAATTTTTCCCTTGGTCGGTATGAACCTCCAAAGGCACTCCATGTCTGGAAACAAACTGGCTTACGAAAATCTCCGCAACCGTCTTTGCTCTCATATTTCTTAATGGGAAAGCTTCCACCCATTTTGTGAAACAATCCACTACGACGAGAAGAAATCTGTTTCCGGATTTTGTTACCGGAAGAGGGCCTAGGATATCCATCTGAACTCTTTCTAACGGAGTACCAACGTTATAAACTTGTAGAGGAGATTTTCCCTTCCCCGAGGGACCTTTTCTGGCAACACAGACTTTACATGTCTTGCACCAATCCTCTACGTCCTGCTTACAAGTAGCCCAAAAATAGCGTTTCCGAGTCTTCTCCAAAGTCTTATTTACCCCAAAATGTCCTCCTGATGGGGAGTCATGCATTTCTTCTAAAATCCCTTTGACTAGTCTCCGAGGAACAATAAGCTGAAGAAAACTGGATTTAAGATTCGGAGCTTCCCACTTTCTGTAAAGTATTCCCTCTTTCAGGACTAAAGCATCCCAGTATGCCCAATAGACTTGAGCGGAAACGTCTTCCGCAGCAATCTCAGTGCGAGATGGGCGAACTCCAGCTTCCTTTCCACGAAGTATGAACGAGATGCTCGAATCTACTCTCTGCTCCTCTCGCCATTCTTTCAAATTTTCCGCCTCTAAAACGATGCGAGCGACTTTCTTTTCCGTATTTTCAGAACTCCTTCTCTCAACTTTAGCGCAATATCCACAGCCAAACGACTCGCAAGTCTGTCTTGACAATCCGTCAGCGTTTTTATGAGAAAGCCCTTTCCTGTAAGAAACAACAAATTTATATTGCTGGAGTCTCTCCAGCCAACGAGCCAACTGTCCATCTAAATCTTTAAAAGACATAAGCCATCGTAGAGAAACGTGATCCGTGCGGATCAAAAACTCACGTCCCAGAAGGTAATGGCGAAAAAATTTAATTGATTCTACAATCGCCAAAAGTTCTCGCCGAGTTACACAATAATTTCGCTCGGCTTTATTAAGAACACGACTAAAATATGCAATGACCTTTTCCTCCCTCTCCTGTTTTTGTGATAAAACCGCGCCAATTCCAATATTGGAGGCATCAGTGTCAAGAATAAATTCGCCCTCCTCCTTCGGAAAAGAAAGTACCGGAGGAGAGGACAGTACCCGCTTTAATTCATCAAAAAAGTTCTGATGAACCGCGTTCCAGATAAACTTAACCTGGTTCCCCGTTAATTCGTAAAGGGGTTTAGCAATCGAAGAAAATCTTTTTATAAATTTACGATAGTACGAACAAAATCCAAGAAAACTTCGCAATAAAGTTCTCGTGTGAGGAACCGGCCATCTCTCTACGGCAGCAACCTTTTCGGGGTCTGTAGAAATACCCTCCGCCGAAATTACATGCCCCAAATACTTTACTTTCTTCCCGAATAAAACACATTTCTTAGGATTTATCTTTAAATTTACTTCCTGTAACCGCAAGAGTACTTTTCCCAGATTTTCTAACACCGCAAAACTCTTTCCAAAAATTATTATATCATCCAAATAGACTAACAAGGGGAGGACCAGGTAGTGCCCTCACCGATTTAAATAAATTTTTAATATGTTGTAGGGTTAACCCCCCACTAATTAATGGTAAAGTGGCACGATGCAATACTCGAGCATTCGCAAGATATTCGCATCGAAATTTACTTATTTAGTCCATTCGCCAGGTCGATTGAGCATTTTTATCGAGGTTGATGGCTTAAGTTAATGTTTTTTTTATGTTTTTTGGGTCGTAGAACAAGAATCTGTAAATAGTTTTTTCGTAAGACGATGCAATAAAACATTATTAACAATTTAGAGTATTGCATCGTGCCACTTTACCATTAATTAGTGGGGGGTTAACCCTACAACATATTAAAAATTTATTTAAATCGGTGAG
Organism: Temnothorax nylanderi; assembly: GCF_030848795.1. Lineage (NCBI taxonomy): Eukaryota > Metazoa > Arthropoda > Insecta > Hymenoptera > Formicidae > Temnothorax > Temnothorax nylanderi. Next base: position 65,155 of record NW_027249542.1, on the reverse strand, counting down.
GGCACTACCTGGTCCTCCCCTTGTAAGCAAATTTTAGATAGCAAATCTTGCAAAACTTTCTCCATGAGGCGTTCAAAGGTTGCAGGGGCGTTACACAAACCAAAAGGCATTACCGTAAACTGCCAGAGCCCTCTACCGAACGAGAAAGCCGTTTTCTCTCTATCTTCGGGTCGAATTTTTATCTGCCAATACCCACTTTTTAGATCTAATGTACAAAACCAAGCGTTACCTGATAGCTGATCAAATATGTCGTCAATTCTGGGGAGGGGATGTGAATCTTTTTCCGTTATTGCGTTCACCATTCGAAAATCCACACAAAATCTAATTGTTCCATCTTTCTTTTTTACTAAGACCACAGGAGAAACCCAAGGGCTTTTTGATTCCTCAATTACTCCACAAGCTTTCATTTCCTCCATAATTTTTTCCACCTCCCCTCTCATTTGAAAAGGAATTCGTCGAGGTACCTGTTTTATGGGGAGAGAGTCTTTCACATTTATAACATGTTGAACAACATTACAGTTTCCCGCAACAATGTTTTCGGAAAATACATTTTGAAATTTCACAAGAAATTCGGCAAAAAGTTCCTTCTCAGTCAAATTAAGATTCTGAAAATTATTTTCGAAGAGTTCTTTCAAGGAAACAGGGACTTTATTAGAAACATCCTCAATTCGAGCAAATTGCGTTTCCGATTTTGAAATTCTGAAAGCAGTATCAAAGATTTCTTCTAAGTTCATGATTTTAAGAAAATCTACTCCTAGGATACAATCATCATTAATATCAGCTACTAGTAAAGGAATTACCACAGAATGATTTCCTATTTCTACCTTAGCTTCTACTTTAAATTCAATAAAAACTTTTTCACCAGTAGGATATTTTAAATTTATTTCCTCCAATGGAAGTTTTTCCTTTCCTGCCTTCACGAATTTCTTACTAAGAATGGACACATCGGAGCCCGTATCAACCTTGAAAGAACAGTCTCTTCCGTCAACTTTCCCATCATAACAAAAATAATAACAACGCGACTTAATTCTATTTCTTTTTAAAACGGTTTTATTATTTCCATTCAACAGAACATTTTCACAAATAAAATTCGGGGTATTAATAACGCGAGCCAAACCTCCCCCGCTAAGTTCGACTAAGCCGCGTTTCCCTTTTCATCAGGACATTCGGAACGGAAATGCCCGGTCTTTCCGCATGTCCAACACTCTCCGCGGCTGGCGCCAAATCTGCTGCCACGCCAATTTCCTCTCTGTACTTTCTTTCCTTCTTCCTTTTGTACCTTACTCTCTTTGGGGGCTCGTCCGGGATCGGACGAGCGAGGATCGGACGAGCCCCCAAAATGTGACGCTCGTCCGCGCGTTCGTCGCACTCGCACTCCCGCCACTCTCGCGAACGCGCCGCGCTTCCCCGTCACCGGGAATAAGAATACTCTTATTTAAAAAAGGCACGGATTTATTGCCCTCAATACATCCAGACACGTCTGTCCGGTTCAAGATCCAGAGCGTAAATCTGACAAACGATATTTACAAACAACCGTTGCTAGGACGATTCGCGACTACTCGCTACGGGGCGACTCGTATGAGCGCACGGCACAGCGAGCGCACAGCACGGGCGTAACAATATATTTAATGTGCTATATTTCATTTAAAACTTACCAATTGAGTATTTATTGAATGGTACCCTTTCCTATTTATGTATATATGTTCTGGATTAACATTATTATTCGCCGATGGTGGAAAAATAGCAACATGGGTACAATCAATGCAGCCTATTGTACCTGGGAATTCAAATTTTCTGTAGAATCTGAAATAATAAAACAGTAATATAATATTAATATACTGTAATATATGTATTGTTTATTTTTGTATGCTAAAACAAAAAAAATTAGATTCATACTGTGCTCGCAGTTTATTCAATTCTGCTAATGTATTAGGAAACTTAATCCACTCTTTCATAATTTCTTCTCTCGATACAACATTAATAATTTCATGGATGCAGCGAGAGACTGTTGGCTGACTAACACCCATGTAAATATTTTTACCAATGTTCATTTGATACGATCCACTCGCGAAAAAGCGTAATGCTGTTATAACCCATGTATTGTTTTGTTTTTTAGTTTAATGTGTGCATATCATATATATATATATATATATATATATATATATATATTTAAGTTGAGTTATACAATATTAATACATTACCTTTGCTGTCAAATTTATAGCAGATATTCTCGTTTGAGGAGCCAAACGTGGCTCAACAATTTCTATTAAATTTGTCGCAGCAGCTTTATTAAGTCGGAATAATTGCACAAATTCTTTGTTACTTAATTCGAAAGGATCTTTCCGGATATGAAATCTTCGTCTTCTTCTCTCTGGAATGTCCACATTTTCCAAAGCGTTCATAATCGGTGCGTTTATTACAACGTCTTCCAAATCCATTTTTGCATAAATTATGCGTTTTTTGTGTTTCTTGAGATTTATAAGACAATTAATTTAGTGGATTTTCAATACTTCTATTTTAACACAAAATATGTAATATGCTTACCTAATAGGTTATGATACCTCAAATCAAGATGTGGACGTTCTTAGGTTTGTTCTTTATTGCCGAACTTTCTGCACTAGTGTACACTAGTGACACCGAAGCGTTCTTTATTGCAGTGCAACGTAGAGCAAACACGTTCTTTATTGCAGTGTAACCAAGTTCAGTGCAATAGTTCAGTGTACTCGCTGCCCTAGGTCTGAGGCAGGGTCAGGCAGTGCAGTGCAAGGACCGGGTAAGTAAAAATGGCTGAAAACATAAATAGTAATATAAATAAAGTAATCACAACAAATTATAAATATTAAATTAACTTATTAAATATTAAAGTAACTTGTTAAATATTAGAATAATAATCTATTTAAGTAGTTAGGTAGTTAGGTTTATTTATTATTTGTAAATATAAAATAACCTATTAAATATTAAACTAGTGTATTTATTGCATAAAATTGCATTTATAATCAAAACATTCTGAATTATTTACATTATACAGAATATAAAAGAATTTTTATAACTAATAGATCAGCTGAAAGCAAAGTCATGGAAAATGAAACAGCAATTATACAAAGAGATGCGGCAGGAAATATTTCAATTGATGAAAATGGATTTGTTACTTGCATTTCTGAAGGTAAGTCAAATTATCTATCATATATTCATATAAAATATGAGAGTAATTAAGAAATCGACAATAATAAAAATTTATATATTATTTTTTTTAGGAGGGCTGGAATTTCAAATTTGTTATTCAGAGATCAATTTTAACTGCGACTCCATAAATTGTACGGTAAACAACAAGTCAATATTCATTCCGTTAAATGATAATAATAACGAAATCAATAAAAAAAATCAACAAGACAACTACATGGAAAATAGAATACCAGAAAGCTCAGAAAATATAGAAGAAACATTTTCGTGGTCAGATGCAAGCACAAAATTATTTTTATGTTTATATAAAAAAAAATACATTTACTTACGACAAGAAAAATTAGAAACAAAAAAGTATTATGGCAAAAAATAGCAGAAAAAATGAATATACAAGGCTATAATGTATCAAATATACAATCTGAAAATAAATTTAAATCATTAGAAAGAGCTTACAAAAATATGATTACAAATAATTAAAAAACTGGCAGAAGTCGAGCAACATGTCCATATGAAACGTAAGTTATTATATTTCAACTGAAGAATTAATATAATATATATACATAATAATATAATACATTTATATATACTCATGTACTAAGATTTTTTGCTTTAACTTTTTTCAAATATCTATCTTAAAAAAATTGTAGTAGGAAAATGTTTTTTATAATATAAAATGCATTATTATAGAGAATTGGCGGATTTAATTGGGAGTAAACATAATATTGAACCTCTAATTACATCTGGAAATAAAGGCACAATACTAAGAACTGACAGAACTACACCTACGTAAGTTTTATATAAGTTGTTTTAATAATTTGTGTATTATTTCTTATATTAGATAATATTATATAATCTTTTACATAATAATTACTAAAGTTTAGTTAATGGTTAAAGAACACATATATGGAAGTCATTTCTTTATACACAAATAATATCGTTTACACAAATTGTTTAATGTATTTAATATTAATTAATGTCATTATAGGTTCACTACTGGTGTATCTGAAACAGAAAATATACCGACAGAAAGTAACGCATCAACCAGTCAAAATTTTTCAATATTTGAATCGGGAACAACCAACCAAGAATCAATAGCAACAACATCAATTATGTCTAATCAGTCTAATCTACAAAACACACTTTCTGTTGAAGAAATGCAAAGCAGAAACAAGAGACAAATGGGCACAACAGCAAAAGTTTTGCAAACGTGTCAAGAAAGTATGAAAGAACTGATAGATCGTATTCAAGAAGAAAAGCACGATAAAATTGAAAGAGAAAAAGAGATATTAGCGGAATATAGACAAATGAGACAATCGTATGAAAAATATTTAGACAAAGTACAGGAGCAATTGATAATTGCAAACAAAATGAGAGAAGAAAGAAATAATTTATTAAAAGCTTTTCTTGATAAACAAACTAAATAAGTAATTAAGAGTTAAAGACTTAAAGTTTTATAGTTTATTTTTTTGTTTTTGGCATTATTTCAATTTAATGCAATACTGTTTCTTTTGTTTTAAATATTATCTTAATAAATAACTTTTTTATGTAGTAACTGCAATATCTAACTGTAATGTAAAAGCTAATGTACATACAAAACTGTTTTCTTGATGTTTGTTTATTACTTGGCAATATAATACAATTTTATGCATATATATTATAAACATATATGTATATCTATATTCTATATTTTATATATTACAAAATAAAAAAATTTATAATACAAAATATTTGACATTATTTTCTTTTTATCGAGATAGTAAATTACAGATTTCGTCACGAACATGCGTTCCTCTCACATCATCCTCATATTCCCTTGCATTATCGATCATTACAATTGGTCTATTTTGTAATTCAATATCAGGATATTCTTCATTTAGCTGTGGTTCAAAATAGCGTAGGTCTTGCACATTCGCAATGTTATGTAATACACAACATGCATGTATGACTTGTACCATTCGTGGTATATCTCGCAATTTGAAATGGTATAACTGACGAAATCTTTGCTTAAGGCAGCCAAATGCATTTTCGATAACAACTCTGCATGAGCTTAGTTTCTGGTTGAATGATCTTTGTGCACGTGTCAAGTGTCCGTTATCCTTATATGGAACAATCAATTGTTTCAAACAGGGATAAGCACTATCTCCCAACAGGTAATAATTATCTGAAAATTATTATTATATATGTATATATGTATAATCATGAACCTATTATATGTATATGAACTGCTTATGTAAAAAAATGTAGCAGCAGCATGATAGAGATTGAAAATAACTTCAAGCTTTCCCCTCTAAGAAGTGTACACATTGGTTGTCAATGTCTGCGCCATCCAATGGGCGCACTTCTTAAAGGGGAAAGTGTGAAGTTATTTTGCATCTTTTCGTCATGCTGTAGACAAGAAATTTCTTTGTTCTAGCAAGGGATGAACAGTTCATATATAATATAGGTCCATGTTTATATTATAAAACCAATTTTTTTTTATTTACCTCCACAAAGATTATGTAGATCATTATATAGTGTTGAATTTTTTAAAACTCTTGCATCGTGAACGGAACCTGGATACCCAATAAATATGTCAATAAATTTCATGTCATGATTAACCGTCCCTTGCACATGAATGGAAAAATATTGTTTTCGATTTATATAGGAATCAGGATCTTCCGCAGGTTTGTCTATTTTGATGTAAGAACCATCAATAGCACCTGAAAAAGATTTCAATAATGAGAAGATTTCAATGAGCAAAATATTTTACATTAAAAATGTGAGAATATACTCTTATATATTTACCAATTATATTAGGAAATCCTTTTCGTTGTAGATAAAAGTTTGAGGTTTGTTCTTTTTCGAAATCAGTTGGATATTTAATAATATGATGCGCTAAAGCTAAAATAAAATCGGTTACTCTTGTTATTACTGTGTAACGCACTTATTGTTATTCCGAATCTATCTGCTACATCTCGATAAGATCCTGTTTGATGACCCACAAACCATAAATAACATAAAATATGTTTTTCAGCGCTTATTTTATTATTTTGTACACGTTCTGAAAAAATAAAGTAATATACAAAATAATAAAATATTTTTATTTTCATTTTTAAGTATTATTTTTACTATTTTGTTGCTGTATATATTTAAAGTTAAATTGATTTCGTTAAATGCACACCTTGTATAGAAGTAAATATTTCCGACACTGTAAATTGGTCTATTAATTGATATGCTGCTCTTCTTGACAAGCGAAAATGCATGAGAAAATCAACGTTAATATAATTATGAACAATATGTTCGATATAATTGTTTATTTTCACATGTTCAATTCTTTGCGCTAATCCGAAAATTGGATGTAACATGTGTAACTCATAAAAATCTGCAAATAAAAAATTATACTTACTAGGTTAGTTTACATTAAGTTAAATTAATTTCAAAAAATTTTTAATTTTTTTATAATATAATAATACATTGCATATAAAATACATACCATCGTCATCGTAACGCACAATAGGTTGAAATGGAAACATATTATTTTCTTCATCATCAGAAGAATCAAATAAATCATTCAAGATCATCGCCATGTTGATTATTGCACTGACGCGTTCTTTATACTTGCTCACAAATAACTTGTCCTGCTTGAACTAGTTCCGTTCAGTGCAGTGCAGTATGAACTCAGTGTAGCAATAAAGAACAAACCTCTTGTGTGAAGGCTTCTATTACGTCTTTCATCACTGAAACGTATACGTTTCTCACGAAACGAATGGTATAAACCATTTGTTGCATCGTATACGAAAAATTGCGTACACGTTGCTACTTGCGACAGTCAAGAATACTGTTCTAGGGATTTTCTATTGCGATCATTCGCAATTTGCTATTTGCGTGTACGCAACTATTTCAAGAATAGGGCTCCTGGCTCTGTCGGGGAATCACGGGTGTAACATGCGATTCCAAGATTGTGACCGGAACAACGAATGAAATGATAAAAATCTTTATTATAGCCACTTACTACTTGGGCTGAAATTACGGTCGCCACTGTATTTTCAGGCATCAATACAGAAAGCCTAGTTAACTGCGTTGCCCCGATCTTCCTTCTCAGCAAGATGGCTGCCGTCTTCTACGTCGCGGACGTGTTCAAGGCCGTCGGCCACGCCCTTATTAAGCGAAGCGTAATATACGGATATACGGATAGGATATTCACTGGGGTCGCGAATCAACACTCGTTTCGTTATTATAAACAAATAACAATTTATTAATACTGGTCGTACAGCAATCTCTATTCGCGGACGTATTCGCTCGATCGCGTGGAAGTACGTCGAGTATTTTCAAACCGCCGCTAATTTCGTATGCACGGATCGTAATGATCAATAAGCGCAATAGGATTTCCCGTATCACGCACTCACTGTCTCTACAATTAGATTAATCACGCTACTGACGCTAGCGGATAACGGGATAAGGCCGCCTTGTTCAATTATTGTGACGCAACGTGTTAACGTCTTGAAGGCTCGCGACAGACTGTCCGGGAGAAACGGGTCGAGCTCTCCCACCTCGGACTCACGCATGCGCTGAGTCCGCCTTTTAGGCGCGAGGCCATCGCATTGGTACCGTGGGGTGTAGATGGTACCGCTCCATCTGCATTTCGTGCGCCGAGTCGATGTTGGGACTCGGCACCTGTTCTAGAGATGCTACCTTAAGTGCAACGGCGCGAGTTGGCTATCGCCCGACTTTCGTGCGTGAACCAATCACGTCGCTGCACCGATGAAAATCGCGCAAGCGAACGAGGAGTCACTCGATTTGCACCGAGTGACTCTTAAAAGTCACAATGACGAATCCCGATTCCAGGTAAGTATGTACAGGTAATTTTTACCCATTTCTAATTTCTTTCTTTCTTTCAGGTACCCAGAATCGCTATGGAGTCGTCTTATCTCACCACCGGATCGGTGTAAGTAAAGGTATGTATCAAAGGTAAGTATATCGCGACTTAAAACTATCGCACGCATAATAATAATCAATCTTTAAATCGACAGGGAATGTTATAAAAGTATCAAAATTATTATAAAGTAGTCAAATCGGCTAAGGGCCGTGTTAAAGTGTAGATAGTTCACAAAAGTGTAATAAAGTGTAATCAAATGTATGAAATAATTGTAAAGTGTCTTATAAATCATGAAATTAATCTTTCTGTTCTGGAATTGCTCCAATTGACTGTTCTCTGCGTCGGAAATCATAATTACTTGTAATTAATTGAAAATAGCAATAATATAATGGAAACTGCACTTGAAGTGCTAAAAGTGTATCAAGAGTGTAGAGCCTTCGCTGGCTCATCTCATATGCTTAATCCTAAGATGTAAGTGTAAATAGTGTAAGAAAGTGTAATCAAAGTGTAGAGCCGTCGCTGGCTCATCTCGCACGCTTATTCTAAGTCGTCGAGTGTAGATGGTGTAAAAAGTGTTGAAAAAGTGTAGAGCCGTCGCTGGCTCATCTCGCACGCTTATTCTAAGTCGTCGAGTGTAGATGGTGTAAAAGGTGTTGGAAAAGTGTAAATGTTAAAAATTAAATGTCTTTGACTCTCAATCGAACAAAAAAGTCATTTTCTGTAACTAAATCATGGAATAATTGTAATTAAGTGAAACATGCGTTCCAATCGGCTTAAGGCCTGTAAAAGTGTAACTGGTACTGAAAAGTGTAAGGAAAGTGTAATCGCTATTAAAATTCTTAAAACACATGTAATCGTTATAAAATACTCAGGAATTCGTCCTGCTCTTTGTCAATGTAAGTAGTGAAATCTAAATAAACGCATAATATAAAATAAGTTGAATTATCAACGCTGGCTAGAATTATTCGCAATTATATAAACTTAAGTGTAAAATGAATGGTAAATGTTATTTGACTCGACTGTCACTCGCGGATCAATCGTGGATCGACTCCTATGCTTAAAATTAATATGTATAGTGTGAACAGTGTGTAAAGTGTAAGGACTATGTCCATGTTCGGGAAACAGGTAAGTATAGGGAAAAATATTATTACTGAAATTATTATAAACTCTTTAAACTGCATTATTGCATATAGCATGGATCGTTGTTTGATTTGAATGTAATATTAACTGGATAAATAAGTAGGATCATATATATGATGAAAATGACGAATAGTATTGTTATAAATGTTAAAAGAATTATATAAGTTCTGTCGTTAATCATTGTGGAACTTTGACAGGATATTTTCACTTGGGGTATATATATTATTATTATGTGTAATTATGTTGTTTATGTTGTTTTTATTTGTAAATATCTCGCAATCTTAATTATTAATTCGTGTCGAATGCACTCGGGTGTACTTTCGTGTATTTAAAATCTATCTCTCAAGAATAATAATAAAATAATAAATCATTATTGTAAAACGGTGGCTTGTTCATTTTCCCCCCACTCCGCACTGTCGAACCAGCCGCAGCCGAGGAGCCACCTCTGGACGAGCGCCCCGACGCCGCCGAGCAGCAGCGAGCAGCCAACCTGTAAGATCTCCACTCCGGTACTGCCGCGATATTAAGGGCTCGATCTCGGCCACGGCCCCGTACGATTGAGCGTGAATACCGATTAGATTACCGTGCAGATCGACCGGATTAACTTCTGCACGCGGTTGCCGGCTCCCGTTGCCGTGGATGCCGATTCGCTTGTCGTGGCTTGCAGTTAAGATCGCGGACGCGTGGCCGGCCGGGATCGCAGTCAGGAAAATTAGTGAAGGCCCTCCTCGAAAGCTCCAAACGCGGTCGACAGTCAATCCGCGTTAATTGTCTAATGTTGCATATTCGTGAGTCGTGGGCGGAAGCGTGCCGCGGGCGGTGCGCTTCGGCAGATATGGTTGTATAGTGTTGCGTAGTTGTGGAAATCGGTGCTCGTCGTGCGCGGAGGAGCATCGTGCGTGCGTTGCGTCGCGAGCTCCGCGGATGTTTTGCGTCGTGTGAGTGCGAGCAAGTACCGTCGCGCTTGCTCGAGAAGGGATTTCGCGAGTGTACTTTCGAGAAGTGTATTGCGTCGGGCACATTGCGTTGCGTCGAGAGCTTCGCGGATATTTTGCGTCGCGTGTGCGAGCAAGTATCGTCGCGCTCGCTCGAAAAGGGAATTTCGCGAACGTATTGTGAATTCACGTTTCGTGTACCATGTCGCGTTCATGAGAGTCATTGCGTGTTCGAGTTTACGGTATTGTGCATTCGCGGCCGATTGTGCATTCGTGTTTGATGTGTAGCGCCGAGGTTTTGGGAAGGGTTGCGTATGCGGATTGAGGATATCGCGTACTCGCGTCGTACGAATTACCGCGTTTTCGCGACTGTACGGATCGAGATTGCTGAGCTCGCTTAAGAGTCAGGATCAAGACTTAGTTCGTCCGGACAAGTATTATCGCGCTTGCTCGAAAAGAGAGCCTCGCGGACATAAGGCGATCACGCGCCCCGTGCGTGTGTTAGACGCCGACTCGATTACCGCGGTGCTACCGAACATCGGAACTGTATTCCTGAATTCCAACCATATTGTGCATACCGCTTATGTGAAGTATATCTCTATTGTTATTATTTATTTTGTGTCGATTGCGTTACGCTCCCTCTTCGCCTTCACCCCTCGTGACTTGGAACTACGCCCTGAGCTTGCGGTGAGGCAGTAGGAACAGATTTCGAGACCCAAATTGTCGAAACGTGGTGCGCGTAATCGCACCTGGCGCCCAATCGGAATGTTTCGTCGAGGATAACGTATATGGAAGGTGACGGTGAGGACTTTGACTCCGTGAACACCTCGGAGCTGCCGTCTGTCTATTAGCAATTAATTTGTGGCCGCGCCACCTCGGCTGGCGAGACCGAGGAAAATCGGGTTACAATGTACACAGAAAAATATCAATTCTACTGCTTAAAAAAGCGATTACTCAATTTACTTTTTTTCTTTTAGTAAGTAACAGTTGTCTTTAAGAAAGAATATTTTCTTGATAATAGTCTTAAAATGTATTCGTTACAAATTTTATAAAAAGTCATTATCATGTACTCGAAAAAAGAATTTATACTTATTTAAAGAACATTATAATATTTTATCGAAGAAAAGTCAAAATAATAAGCAAATCGAATTTTTGTTTTAATTTTATATTCTTAATTGAAGAATTGAATAACTAGAATTCAGGATATTATTTATTTTAAGTAATATTATCAAGAAAACATTCTTTGTAAAGATCATCGTTACTTAAAAGAAGAGAAAACTGAGTAATTGGTTTTCTTAGCACTAGAATGATAATTTTTTGCGTGTGCGTATACGGCACGCCGTTTTGCTATTTAATACCTTCATAAAAATTCTACCAAATTAAATTGATACTCAAAAAAAAAATTATTATTATGTCTAGACATACTTATAATTCATCGAATTATTAATAAGCTATAATTGAAAATGCAGAATTAAAATTATGTCTAGACAAAATATTAATTCCGAATTTATTTTATGTTATGACATAAAAATTTTTCGGGAATTAAAATTATGTACATAATTGTAATTCCCCAATTTTACTTATGTACGCAATTTTAATACTTGAATTTCTATTATGTACACAATTGTAATTCTGGAATTACTTTTTTTCTTTTGGTAAGTAACGGGGTTCTTTAAGAAAGAATATTTTCTTGATAATAATCTTAAAATGTATTCATCACAAATTTTAGAAAAAGTCTTTATCATGTACTGGAAAAAAGAATTTATACTCCTTCAAAGAACATTATAAAATTTTATCAAAGAAAAGTCAAAATAATAAGCAAATCGAATTTTTGTTTTAATTTTATATTCTTAATTAAAGAATTAAACAATTTGAATTCAGAATATTATTTGTTTTAAGTAAAGAGAGTGATGAGTGTATTTGAAGATTATTGTCAAAAAAATATTCTTTGTGAAGATAACAGTTACTTAAAAAAAGAGAACTAAAATGGAGTAATTGGTTTTTTTAGCACTAGAATGATATTTTTTGCGTGTGAATTGTGCGTACATGAATAGCAATCGCGATATAAGATCGCGAGCCAAAAAATAATTATTTTTTCTTTCTGTGGCAAAAAAATGATAGAGCGCTATCATTTCTACACCCCACCTTGCGGCAGATAGCATGGCACATTTTTTTAAGTGGTACCCCCAGTAGGTCTAATCCACTTTGCATTAAAATATTCTCATATTTTAATGCAAGAACTGTTCGAAGTGCCTTTTTCCAAATAATTAGGCCACCTCGACCCATCCATCTGTCTGGATATCGCGCGTCTAAAACATTTCGCGCCTTTCGCGAAAAATCCGCAGGAACCCCATCGTATTGGAAAATGCGCATTTTTCGCGACAGGCGCGAAATGTTTTAGACGCGCGATATCTGGACAGATGGATGGGTCGAGGTGGCACAATCATTTGGCCGGCGCGGTCGCCGGATATTAACGTGCTCGACTATTTCGTTTGGGGTTACATCAAAGATTTAGTCGAGTACACCGGCGTGGTGGTACAGAAACTGAGGTACGAGAAGAAATTCTCGCAGCTTTCGATACCATCACGCCGGAAATGGCGCACCGCGCGACGCGCAATATTAATCGAAGGGCCGAACTCTGTATACGAGAACGAGGAAGGCACTTCGAACAGTTCTTTCATTAAAATATGAGAATATTTTAATACAAAGTGGATTAGACCTACTAAGGATACCACTTTAAAAAATGCGCCATGCTATCTGCCGCAAGGTGGTGTGTGGAAATGGTAGCGCTCTATCATTTTCTTGCCCAAAAAAAAAATAATTATTTTTTGGCTCGCGATCTTATATCGCGATTGCTATTTATGTACGCAAAATTCACACGCAAAAAATATTATTCTAGTGCTAAGAAAACCAATTTCTCTATTTTAGTTCTCTTCTTTTAAGTAACGATGATCTTTACAAAAAATGTTTTCTTGATAATATTACTTAAAATACATAATATTCTAAATTCTAATTATTTAGTTCTTCAGTTAAGAATATAAAATTAAAACAAAAATTCGATTTGCTAATTATTTTGATAGGAGAAGTCAAGGCTATGAGGGTCAGACGCAGATCACAGTGCGTAATATCAGAAATAACTGATTTATTCGTCGTTTTGATACATTACATCGATCCGTACGTTTCGGCTCAGCTTTGAGCCATCTTCAGCGGTAGTTACAGAAGTTAAGTTACACGTTCTCCGTATGGTGAGTTTACTGATTCAAAGTATCAGAAACATAGACCAATTGATCCATATCTGTAAATTTGTTCAATTAATGTTGAGATATTAAAAGATCCCTTAGGAAACTCACCATTCGGTCTCAAAAACGTGGAATACAGAGCCATGTATATAATGAATACTCTCTGCGAGAAGACTTGACGATCTTGTCGACACGACACACAATGATATGAAAGGTCTTGCAAGAAGAGGCATGTCGTAGGTCAACAGGTGTGTTGACCTACGACGGTGGGCGAGGATTATAACAAAGCACGATTTGACACTGTCACAATATTGCATGTACCAATAGTAAAACCCCGATTTGCCAACGACCAAAGTTAATGAGCATGGATTATAATTTGCTCAAAACCGTGACATATACATGATGCAAAAAATCCGTGTCATTTTGAGACGGTGTCAAATCGTGCTTTGTTATAATCCTCGCCGGTGTGTTGACCTACGACATGCCTCTTCTTGCAAGACCTTTCATATCATTGCTGTGCATGTGTCGTGTCGATAAGATCGTCAAGTCTTCTCGCAGAGAGTATTCATTATGTACATGGCTCTGTATTCCACGTTTTTCAGATTAAATGGTGAGTTTCCTAAGGGATCTTTTAAATATCTCAACATTAATTGAACAAATTTACAGATATGGATCAATTGGTCTATGTTTCTGATACTTTGAATCAGTAAACTCACCATACGGTACGGAGAACGTGTAACTTAATTTCTGTAACTACCGCTGAAGATGGCTCAAAACTGAGCCGAAACGTACGGATCGATATGTAATGTATCAAAACGACGAATAAATCAGTTATTTCTGATATTACGCACTGTGATCTGCGTCTGACCCTCATAGCCTTGACTTCTCCTATTTTAATCTCGAGTGTCCTCATATTACTTTATTTATTATTTTGACTTTTCTTTGATAAAATTTTATTATGTTCTTTGAAGGAGTATAAATTCTTCTTTCGAGTACATGATAAAGACTCTTTCTAAAATTTGTACATTTTAAGACTATTATCAAGAAAATATTCTTTCTTAAAGACAACCGTTACTTACTAAAAGAAAAAAAGTAAATTGAGTAATCGCTTTTTTAAGCAGTACAATTGATATTTTCCTGTGTATGCATGTACACACGTATGTACATACGTACGCACAAAAAATTTTTCTATGTTGTTAGAACATTTTATTTGTATTTAAAAAAGGCGAGAAGCTATCATCGCTCAGGACGGGGGCCCGGCGTTACGCGCCGCTCGTGCGTAATCATCGCCGCTTGTAGTAAACAACTACCCGCGCGCCGACCGCGGGGCGGCCGCATCTCGCCGCGCGCTTGGATTTGGCGGTGGGCCGGGCCAATACGGCAATTTTTAATCATTAATAACTCATCAACTATTGCGAAAATTGCAAAATGGTACATGACTTTTCGACTCAGTTTGGCTCGCTCTATCTAAATATGAGAAAAGTACCAAACATTCAGGGACACCCTGTATATCAAAACACAAAATGAATAAAAGATGATACAAATAAAAAACGCTTAATGTCTCATTGCCCCTATAGGCTCTGGTAATGCTTTTCCTGCGATTCGGCTGCATCAGTCAGCTGCACTACCTCCACCTCGGCTGCTCTCGCGTTCGGCTCGGCCGGTCCAGCGGGCTGTACGCCCACCTCCAGCAACCTTTGCACCTCCTCGCTACGGACAAACTCGAGCAGGTCAGGATTGACCTGGCTCTCGGCCTCGCAGAGATCGCTATGACACTCAGCCGTTGACTGGCTGGCCGTTATGGGTGCACTAGAGTCTGCACCTTGCTGCTCCTTTGCTCTCTCTGCCTCTGACAGGTCGCTCGTCATGTCGCCAATCCGGCCACTGCTTCCTCGGCTCAAAATGGGAACGGAGGGTTTATCCTGCGGTTCCAAGGTTAGGTTGTAACCGGACGGGGCTCAGTGGCGGCTCAGAATCGCGAAATATGTTGATCTACTGTCCGGTCGCCACTCGGTTTAACCAATAATCTACCGAGAAGGTATGGTATGTATGTCTCGTTAGAACGAATTCAGTATTAACCATTTCTTTATGTTTTAGGTTCCCGTCTTCGCTGGATCGCCGCTGGACAACGATGGACCACCAACGCCGTGACTCTGGATCGCCGATGGACAACGATGAATCACCAACGCCGGATGTGGATCGCCGCTGGACCAGGACTCGCTGACTTCGAAGGATCAGGTAGGTATCAGGTAGGTACGTACTAATTTGAAATACTTTTGTTTCAGATAAATCAATGATCATTTATTCATTGACTAATTTACAAACAGTTTCTGTTTCAGAGTGGCCTTACAATCCCGATGACCAATACTGTTGGTTGATTTTACAAGACTTGATTCGCACGCTAAGTTATTATACGCCGATAGTATCCGCGGCTAAGTGCCCGATTGTTCTCGGAGGGTATCTCGGATACGTGTTAACGCGTGTACCTCCGTCGAGCGACTGCCTCGAGTCTTCGCTCGCGCTCGGTCTCGCCGATTCGTTCTCGCGCTCCCCCACCATGGCTCGCGATCGACTTTCTCCGACCGTGAGTCCGCATTCCTACGTGTTTGTGCTCGCACGGCCCGTTTTTGCTCGCATTCCTTCTTGTTTACTTTGCTCGTGGAAATTTCCGCTCGCCGTTGTTCGCTCGCTATTGAATACATTGAATTTCGCACGCGGAATATTCTCGACGCTTTACATATTATAATTTCGAAACGCTTTCGCACCGCGATACTTAAACTATCCTAATGCCAATGTTCGCTATCTCCCGACTCTCGGTCGTTACCTCCGGAATCGAAATTCGTTTATTTTTCGATGCGTTTTCGTACGTCGGTTTCCGTGGGAGCTCTCATGCGATATCCGTTCGCAGATTCCGCGTCCGATTCCCGGCCTCGGATTTTCCAGGCCCGGTGCCTGACGTCGACGGGAACGGTATCGGGGTGTTCGTCGGACTCCCCGGAACGTGAATCCGTCGTCACTTCCTGGAGAAGCGGTCGGGATCGCGATTTCGCGAACCTGGATTCGGACTTTGACACCGTCCTCATGGGATGATTATGGGGACCCCCCTCGATCGCCTCGCGGGGTTTCGCTTCGCGGGGGTTGCCGGCTCGCGTTTTCGCGGGCCCTGGTGCTGGGCTTGACGTCAACCCATGCGTCACGTTAATTGGCGCCTCCTTGACGCACCGGTGTGCCGACTTCTTGCGGAAGTCGCTGGGTTCGCGATCTACGGACCCGGTGGCCCTATTCGTCCGCGGGTCGTTTAGAACGATGACGATGCGATTCCTATGCTCGCCTGAATCATTAATTTTCGGCCTCGATGCTCGGTTCGCGTGTTCGCGGA
The DNA here is from genome assembly GCF_030848795.1 of Temnothorax nylanderi. Lineage (NCBI taxonomy): Eukaryota > Metazoa > Arthropoda > Insecta > Hymenoptera > Formicidae > Temnothorax > Temnothorax nylanderi. The sequence goes on along the minus strand of NW_027249542.1, from coordinate 48,427 downwards.
CCATTCTCTCATCGCGCATTCGCGGTCATGCTATCTCCCCCGTGGGTCGTCGGATCACTCGTGTGATCTGCTATATGGTCAACCTGAGACTACTCGGTCTCACGAAACGTAATCTTATACGAGCGCGGCTCGTAACTTATCCTAATCTATTTATTTCCCCGTATATTTTATTATATAATATTACCCGTCACCAATTATCAAATTATATATGTATATATCTTTATTATGAACAGAAACAACTTAATTCTACGTATGACCGCGGTGTGATCATCCATTACGGATTCGTTACATTCTACGGGAGGTTTATCTCCCGGTCGTTATCTCCGCCGACCGGTCGTTAACTCCGGTCTCCTGTCCGGCCGTACTGCTCTCGGGTCCGCTGGGGCGCTCGTCCTCCGCTGACCTGGTCACGCCTGTCGCCTGCATTCGCTCCACTATTACCCGTGGGTCCACCGTGATATGCACGGTTGGTCGTGTGATCGGCTCCTGTGGCTGCGCTGGAGGGTACGGCTGCAAGGTTAAGGTTAGGTTGTGACCGGACGGTACAAGTTGAGCCCGATTCGCGCGGTTATCTTTCCATCGAACGGTCGCCACTCGGTTTGACCTCTAACTACCGAGAAGGTAAGTTCGCCTTTTGTCTTGATTATTCACAAGACGCTAATATTATTTTATTTGTTTTAGGATGACGTCCCAGGATGGATCATCACCGCTGCTCTGGTTCCCCGGATCCTCGCCTTATCGCATACCGGATCACCATATGTCTCGCTAACTATTATTATTAATGTACTAATACTCTTCTTTTGTTTCAGGTTCCTGCCGCGGATGGATCATCGCCGCTGCTGGACTTCCCCGGATCCCCGCTTCATCGCGTACCGGATCGCCGCTGGACAACGATGGATCATCGTCGATGGATAAGGTAAGTAGAAGGTAAGTACGAATAATTGTATAATTAATCTTGAGACTTTGTTTCAGAATTAACAATTCTTTAATTTCAGATCGTTATTTCAACTCTACAGGTCGTTTCACAATTTCATAAAGGTGCTTCACAATGGTGTCGCCGCGCTTCGATGTGGATCGCGCTTTATGTATGAGCTTTCCCGTAATCGCTGATTTTATTGATCCCAGCATATTAAATACAACAAGCAACGTTGTTCGTACAATATCTTGTAGTCGCGAGACTCGATGTCCGCGATGGTAGTATACTCGATACGCACTTATTCGTCACCGCTGTATTCGACTATCACTGAATGTTACTTTGGTAACTAAGTACCTCTCGCTATTGTCGAGCGAGTATTTAACGCGCAATTACGCGGGAGTTCCCGATTGTTAAGTATCCCCGATAGCTAATGTCGTAGCCTATGTTTGCGCTACGCGCTATTATCTCTAGACACGTCCGTTCGCTATGGCTATACTCGAGAGACTGCCTCGAGCAATGGCTCTCGCTTTGGCTCCCCACTATGCTAAACCATCCCTACTCTCGGGTTGTTATTCGCCGCTCGCTGTGACGTCAGAACTTTCTCTTTTCGCCTATTGTATTCGGCACGTACGCCCGGCGCGATCACGCGAAAACAACATAACTATCACGCACTCGCCACCTGACATGTTTCCAGAACGTTCTACGCGGTGTTTCCCTTGGAAATTTCCACTTGCGCCGTGACGTGGTGATCCTCCTCTATCGGTGCCGCTGCACCAGGTTTCCTCGGTTGACCGATTTCGTGCGCCGCTGACGCCGACTCGTGCGCACCTCGTCGGAGATGCCCCTGATGACGGTTCCGGGTCAATTCCCCGTGGAAGATGTCCGGGTGCGCTCGTCATCGCCTGCCGTTGACGCCGACCTTTTATACGTGCTTCCGGGGCGCTTACAATGCCTCCCCGGGTATTTTTTCTCGGCGAAGGTCCTTGCCAAACTCCCTGGTGATCGGGCAATGGCGCTGACCCCCTGGGTGCGTGTACTAGGTCCTCGGCAAATCGGTCCGGACATTTGTTCCTATGGAAGACATTACGGATGGTAAATAATGTTCTGCCGACGACGCCGACCCTGTGGCCGTGTCTCCTAGGTCCCGCTGGCTACGATTTCGACCTCTGTTCTTGTGGAAGATGTCCCAAAAGAGAACCACTTATCTGCCGACGACGCCGACCTTGTAGGCTCGCCTACCAGGTACCGAGAGTTGTGATTTCGACCTTTGTTCTCGTGGAAGATGTTCCAAAAGAGAACCACTTATCTGCCAACGACGCCGACCCCATTTCGGTGTCTACTAGGTCCTTCGGATATAGTTTCGGACCTCCGTTCCTGTGGAAGATGTTCCACATAGGAACCAGTGACCTGCCGACGACGCCGACCTTATGGGCGAGTGTCCCAGGTCTCACGGATTGTGATTTGGGCCTCTGTTCTCGGGGAAGATGTTCCCCTTCGGAACTTGTGTCCCGCCGACGACGCCGACCTTGTAGGTGTGTTTTCCAGGTCCGGCTGATGGTCCTCCGAACCTTATTCCTGGAGATTATCGCGGTTCACCTAATATACGCACGAACTACCGTGCCGACCTTTGTGCGTTAAAATAAACCTTATCCAAAACAGTGAACCGTCAAGATTAAATGTGTCAACCGGTCAGCGGTCTACTCAACAAAATACTTAACCTAGATTGGCCCCGTGGACCGCGCGCGCAATTATTAATGGGCCTATAACCTCGTATGGCCATATGGGCCTAACGCGATACTTAAATGCTAATAAGAGAAGAAATAGCCATATGGGCAATGCGCAGTCTTAGTCTAAGGGGAAATAAGTAATCCGAATGGTCGCCTGGATTTGACGCCTACTCCTCACGACGAGTCTCTGTTTCGTGCTCGCCGGGCGATTTGTTCTCATCTTGCACCGGATGCGTTCGCTGTCGCGCAGGCGTCGTTTTTTCCTAAACGGGACATAATGGAATACGCGAGTTTCTGCGCCCACGCCGCTGCCTGGGCTTCCACCGCCGTCGAAAGTCGGCTCGGTCGTTACCTCCGCCTTTTTACGCGTTTCCCGCAGTGTCACCCGCTCTCGGCTGCTTACCCGAAGTGAGCGGCTGCAAGGTTAGAGTCTGGCAGGGGCCCCTCGTCGAGTGTGGACGTGTCTCGAGAGCGCTCCGTACAAGTACTATATAGGTGTATTTAAACCTTGTAATTTTCGAAAAACTTATATCAGTGGTGAACTGTGCTACGAAAACAAGCTGAATGATATACAATTTTTGTCATTCGCACTTAATATACGAAAGTTATTAACATTTTCATCTCATATACGGGCACGCCCATGCATATCACTTATGAGTCGCATCCACTTAAAATATTCGGATATCTCAATAATCCGAACAATTTATTGACAACTTTGACTTTAGTTTATCACCGGATGTATTTGTGCACCTTGCTAGATGTATATTTTAAGTGATTTCGGTGAATTCTGCCAGAAATCGAATATTGTCTGTTCTGCCACGTCACTACGTTATGTTTCGTGATGCCCGTTAAGATCTTGATACAGTCTTAATCCGCCGTGTATCTTTGGAAATCAGACAATGACTCCATACCAGGATCTCTGGAATATCCAAAGATGTATATATTATAATGATATACAATTATTGAATGAGATCCACATCTAATTTTCTGGAAGAGCATCATGTACTATGCTCACATGGCGGACTTGCGATTATCTGGATATCGATTGATGAGCTTATATGAAATTGACGGACCTACATATAGGAATATACGGACATAAGTATAATAAGAAGGACGTTTTTGTTTATTTCGCAATGGTTTCTGGTGAGTCTTAACTGTTTTCTGTGTGAGAAATGTGCGTTTGACTCTGTCTCTCTGTATATGCCGTTATGCAGCCATTTTTGAAAGATCGAGGCGGATTGCCTCGTGTATAATCGTGAACATCTATCATAATGGCCGACTTTCGTGGTGATCATGACCAAAATGGCTATGAAGTACATGGCTGTGTGTCAAATCGTCTCCACCCTCCGCGATAATGGCCGACTTACATACTTTCGTTCAGATATCGCCTTCACGTTGGCATGCTTTCGCGCGTGTATAGTGATCGGCACCGTCGGGCCATTATCCAGTTGGATCTATGACGGGCGTGATATTTTCGCTCGGATGTACTTTCGTGTGCGAAGAACGGTACCGTCAGGCTGATATCCTTGATTCACGACGGGTGTTTCTTTTTCGAGTACGATCGCCGGAAGCAGTATGCGTCTTGACAAGCTGATCATAACCCCGCGTGGGCGCGGGTGACGGCATCGTCGGGTCGTGTCTTCTGGGCAGGATTCCTGTCAGGAACTGTGTGGCTGTCAGGAGACTATCATATTGTCGGGCCGTCTGCGGCGTGTTCAGGTCGGCAGTCGAGACGCCGTTCCCCGAGTGTGGTGTATCAACTCCGGGAGTGTTCTCCGTCTGGAACGTTTTTCTCGTTACGTTTTTCGTGGGATAGACTCTGCGCACCATACAGCGTTTATTACAGCGTTTTACCGTGCGTTATTCACAACTTCGAACTTGTATTTATTAACTAATTTATATCCATATCGTTCTGGATCGTATGCATATTGTAAATGATTTGATAAATTATGACAGAATTCATGCGTTGAATAGGTGCATAGTTTAACAGTAGGCTAGCTCTGTAAGATTACCTGCGATACCTTTATCTTACAGTTTATATATATATATATATATATATATATATATATATATATATATATATATGATAACGATGGCTTTAACAAATAGGCCTGCAAAATATGTTCTTCGTTTTGTTATTCTGTCTAGTGAACAGTGAGTGTGCTCTGTCAAATGTATATGTTGGTGGAGTGTATACTGTCTGTTGTTTTACTGTATCAATATTTATTGCTAGTAATAAATAAACGAATATATGTAATGATTCTTAGACTGCCTCTAATATATTGTATTGTAGGAATATAATTCTTTGCCTGAAGGTGAGTGTACACTCTCATAAGTATTTGAGGTTAGTTTATCCTCTGCTATGTATGTTTATTACATACATGACATTCTGGTGAATATATACGTGACAAAATGTAATAAATATTAAGATTACAAAATTACATTATTATTCTCTATTTATCCCCTTCGTTGGCATTGACGCAATAGTGCGTCAAATTAATCGGTGCCCTGTGTGGCATTGACGCAATAGTGCGTCAATCTTTTTTTCCTATTTAACTTGCTCAGATTTGGCATCCAAATCTTACACGGGGGTTTTTGGGGTCGCTGATTACGAATCTGAATTAAAAATTTGCAAATTCAAAATAGCGGATCCAAAATGGCGGATGAAAATGCCAAAAATTACTTGATTGGGATGAAATTTGCACTCGGGGGTTTTTGGAGTCGCTGAGTGCGAAGCTGAACTTAAAATGAAGGAATTCAAAATGGCGAATCCAATAACATGGAGCGAAATACAAAATCCAAATTAAGCCGTTTTTGTATTTTTGTCCGCCATATTGGATCCGCCATTTTGAATTTTCGAATTTTAAGTTCAGATTCGTAATCAGCGCCCTCAAAAACCCCAGGGTACAAATTTTCAGGATAAAAAAATTTTTCTGCCATTTTGGGCACTTTTTGTCGAATTCTCTCTGCCAACGAAGGGGTTATTCTTTACTTTTAACATTATATACATAGTATTTTACTGTTATCTTTAAATATGTTTGATGTTCCGGAAAGTTTATCTTTATTTTTTCTAATAACTACTTATATTCTGTACCATGTAATACGAATTATGCAAACCATTATGAAGTATTCATACACAATATTTTACTGCCACTAGTTACATTAACGTAGGTATTGAATGTCTTTTTCTGATATTTCAATTTATTTCAATTTATTTAATCAATTGTTATTTACACCTTGATATATATACCAGAAACTATTTAATAATATATATTAGTAACAAACAAACCTTCATTAAGCATTTATTTATAATACTTTGCTTCTGCTGGTTAAATATGGACAACAATGTATGTGCTGTTGTCACATTTCGATATTTCAGCTTATTTTTGTCAATAATTATTTACACTTGGATTTATATAATTAAAACTTATTTAATAACATAAATTGGCACTAAATAAACCTTTATTAAGTATTTATTTGCAGCACTTGCTGTTTCTGATAAGATATTTACAATTATGTGTGTGTTGAATGTCACATTTTGATATCTCAACTTATTTTCATCAATAGTTAGGGGAGACCGGGGCTAAACAGTCCGTTTTTTTTCGGTGCCGATTTTTAACAACAAAATAAATAATTGTAGTTAAATGTGGTATACCACTGTAAAGAGTGAACCTTTAGCTACAAAATTTATATAGGAAATTTTTGTCTACGTCGCTTTGTTTAACCGGTATAGAGCAAAAACGACAACGGTGGAAAAATTGAAATTTCAAAAATGCCGGGGTATAACAGTCTGCACTGCATTTTCAATACATATACGTACATCTAATCCTAAAAAATAATAGGATACATGCAATAATTGTTTTTTAAGAGAAAAATATAAAAATTTATTTAAAATTTTTATGCAAAACATTATTAAAAAATAGTTACGAGGGTTCCTCTTTCCGCAGAAGTCACTCGCCCGACTTGTTTCACTCCTCGACGTCCGATGACTCTATTCGGTGTCTGAACGGTTGTAATTCCCGTCTCATCCATATTCCATATGCAGTGAGCCCGAAAATGCCTTGGAAATGCACCCGGACTGCTTACTGACCGATTAGCCCCAAACACAAGTTTCAGGTTTGATCGCCCACGAAATATTAGACATCAACGATAATGAAAAAACTACACTGGATTCGTGTTCAGCATGCATTACTCTTTATAATCACGTACCTCGAGATTTGGAGAGCAAATATTATTACAGATATTACAAAATTTCCACGCGCAGAAAATGTAACTTTCACCTTCCGAAAACACGTTTGCCTTCGTAAAAATCATAACACGGCAGGTAACCTGCCGAAACTCCGTTGGTCACATTGGTACTATAAGCAGCGTTTACAATGTTAATAGCGAGTTCGCACAATATACAGGTTCCGAGATATTTGATTAGACGTATTTACCCCGTAGACGTTTTAGCCCCGGTCTCCCCTACTTATATTCTTAATTACACATTAAAATCTATTTAATAACATAAACTCGTACTAAATAAATCTCTATTAACTATTTGCTTGCAACACTTTGTTGTTATTGGTCAAATATGGACAATTACGTGTGTGATTAGCGTCACATTTTGATACTTCAACTTATTTCCATCAATAGCTATTTATACCCTAAATTATATACTAAAACCTATTTAATTATATATATTTGCAATAAATAAACCTTTATTACGAATTTATTCATAATATTCTGCCTCTATTGCTCAGATATGGACAATACTGTATATGCTGTGTATCACATTTTGATATCTCAACTTATTTTTATAAATAGTTATTAATACTCTTAATTATACATTAAAACCTATTTAATAACATAAATTCACATCAAACAAACTTTTATTAAGTATTTGTCTGCAACATTTTACTGCCATTAGTCAGATATAGACAATTATGTGTGTGCTGAATGTCACATTTTGACACTTCAACTTGTTTCCACCAATGGCTACTTAAACTCTAAAATAAATACAAAAACTTACTTAATAACATATACTAGCAATAAATAAACCTTACCACGAATTTATTCATAATATTCTGTCACCATTGTTCAGATATGGTCAATATTGTATGTGCTGTATATCACATTTTGATATTTCAATTTATTTTAATCATTGGTTATATATACCTTGAACTTCACACTAAATCTTATTTAATAACATAATCTGGCACTAGATAAACCTCTATCGGGTGATTGTCTGCAATATTTTGTCGTTGTTGATCAGATATATACAATCATGTGTGTGCTGAACGCCACATTTTGATATCTCAGCCTATTTTTACCAATGGCTGTTTATACTTAGAACTTTACATTAAATTCCATCCAACAACATAAACTAGCACTAAATAAACCTCCACTAGGTATTTGTTTGTAATATACCTTGGTTATTGGTCGGATATGGACAATTATATATGTGCTGAATGTCACATTTTGACACTTCAAATTATTTTTCTCAATAGTCATTTATACGCTGAATTATACATTATAATCTATTTAATAATATAAGTTAACACTAAATAAACCTTTATTAAGTATTTAATTACAACCTTTTGCTACTATTAATCAGATATGGGTAAATATGCGCGTGTTGAATGTCACTTTTTGATATTGCAACTTATTTCTACTAATAGCTATTTGTACTTTGAATTATGTATCAAGATTTACTTAATAACATATATTAGCACTATATAAACTTTTATTGAGCGCTTATATGCAATATTTTACTGCTGTTAGTTAACAATGGACAATAATGTGTGTGTTGAGTGTCATATTTTGATGGTTTAATCTATTTTATCAATAGTCATATATCTTCTGAATTATATACTAAAATCTATATAATAAATAAGTACTATTTAAACCTTTATTGAGCACTTATATGTAATATTTTGCTCTTATTAATCAAACATGGATATAATGTGAGTTTTAACCACCACATTGCGTGAACTCAATACTTACACTTTGTAACAGGTATGGAGGTTTGTTTAATTATAATTTAGTCTCAAATAAACCAGTATTAAATATTATATGCAATGTCCTATTGTTACTGGTTAAATACGGATGATGGCACATGTGACGGAGGTCATATTCTGAGAGCTTATCTTACCTCTGTAAATGGCTATCTATTTCAAGCTATCTATCAATTGTGTATGGAAACTTACTTAATAATATAAAATAACACTAAATAAACCATTATTATATGCTTTGGCTGCAACAATTGTTGTAAGTCGAAGAGAGAGTCGAGCGAGAAGTATCGTATCGATATATCGAAGTCGCAGCGAGCGACGAGCGGAAGGTAGAGGTAGAGAATAGAGAAGATGGCGGAATAGAGTAGGTCGTGTGTGTAACGGCGTGCAATAAAGTTTTGTTCTAGTATTTATTCCGTCTCTAAATTATTCTCCCACAGTTCAGAAGTGGGATAAACGTCGCGATCGTTCGAATATTGCGGCCGAGAGTGGCGATAACGCGATATTTTGGACAAATTCGTGATCGAGAATTTACGCAGCGTGGCGACGTTACGATCTGGCCGAGTGTTGAAACCTTGTGAAGGGCGAGCGGGCACGAGTGCTGAAAACGTTCGTGGAAGAGAAACTCTGGCAGATATGGCGAATACACATGACGGACGAGATAACCGGGACGAGCATACAGGCGACGGAACGACCAACGGCAATGGCCCGCGTTATTTCCGAAATGTGCACGAGGCACTTCCGAAATTTTATCCTGTTATAGGGGATATTTCCATCGAAGATTGGATAAACAAGATCGAAGAGTTCGGGGAATTGTACAATTAGGACGATGTAGCCATTCGTCATTACGGGCTAGTGAAGCTATCCGGTGTTGCAAAGAAATGGCGGGATAGCCTTCCCGCGCAAAATCTCACCTGGCGGGAATGGAAGGAACTGTTAGTAGAAGCTTTTCCGTCGGACGATAGTGTCACTAAGAAGCGTTTGGAGGCGCAAAATTACAAACGGAAATCTGGACAACACATGGTGGAGTACTTTTACGAAAAGTTATCTCGCTGTAACAAAGCTCAAATGTCCGATGCGGAGACCATCGAGTGGTTAGTGTTAGGTATCGAAAATATGAAGATTCGTGAATACATTGGTCCGTTGAGCAGATACGATAGGCCTAGTAAATTATTACCTGACTTGAAGAGCGCCGAACGATTCTGTCAAGAACCAGAGAAACGAGGAAGTTCGGATAAGAAGGGATCGTCTCAGTCGATTCAATGTTTCAAGTGCAAAGAGGACGGACATCATGCTAATAAGTGTCCACAAGCGAAAGTGATTGTTTGCTTTAAGTGTAGTGGTAAGGGACATTACGCAAAAGACTGTAAAGGTGAGGAGCAGACGAATAAAACCGGAGCAAGCAATACTGCAACGACAGTGATGCAGATCACAGGAACGCAGACGCATATAAAATATTTCAAGGATGCGTACATCAACGACAAATACGTGAAGAGCTACATCGACTTGGGAAGCAGTTGCGTGGTGTTACGAGACGACATCGCTGAGGAGGAAGGATTCACATACCTGGAAGGAGATTTCGAGCCGCTGATAGGTTATGGAAGCGGAGAGGTGAAACCAAAGGGTTTATTTACAGCAAACTTAACGGTTGACGGTGTTACGGCAAGGGTTAAAATTCATGTTGTGCCAAAGGAATATCAAACTATTCCTCTGATTGTCGGTCACCCGTATACGGAGGCGAGTAACGTGGTGATGATAAGCAAGCCTGGCGAATTGAGGATTGGCACCGACGAGTCCGATCTTTTGCGGATTGAGCCAGAATCGACAAGGAAGACCGTTTTGTGGGCGACAGAAGCAACAGTGATACCGAACAATTTCTTAGGACATGTCATGGTTCGGGGAGACTTGCAAGGATGTGACGTCAGTGTCGAAGGAAGAATCCAAGAAGATGGACAGTTAATTCCAAGATGTTTGATAAGTGCTGATGACGATGGAAGATCAATATTGCCTGTATTAAACATGACGGGTAAGGACCTCAAAATTAAAGAGGGCGCAACGATCACGAGGGGCGATATCTCAACTCTATCCGACGAAACACCAAGGCGACAAGAGGTCAACGAAGAAGAAATAAAGCTGGAAGAGATAGACACCGACGCGCCGAAGGAAGATATTCCTAAACTTCTCGAAGTACTTAACCAGTATAAGGATTTGATTGCTAGAAATATGCGGCAGATTGGGTGCACAAAAAAGGCCGAGATGAAGATTAAATTGCATGACACGACGCCTGTACATTATAGGCCGTACCGAATGTCTCAAGCGGAGCGGGCACAAATTCAGCGTATGATCGACGACTTGAGGGAAGCGGAAATCATCGAGGAGAGCGATTCACCGTTTGCGAGTCCAGTTATACTTGTTCGAAAGAAGAATGGCGACGTACGTATGTGTATCGACTATCGTGGAGTAAATAAACAAACTGTTAGAAGACCGTTCCCGATGGCGAGGATTGATGATCAGGTAGACCGTGTTCAGGGTATGCGATATTTTACAACCTTAGATTTGAGTAGCGGATATTATCAAGTTCCTATGTCAGACGATTCAAAGCACATTACCGCGTTTAGTACGACCGATGGTCACTATCATTTTAAGCGTATGCCTTTTGGCTTGTGTAACGCACCGGCAGAATTTCAGCGATTAATTAGTAAAGTTCTCAGTTATTTAGGGGACGATGCGATGGCATATTTTGATGATGTGATAATTCCGTCTAAGACTATTGAAGAAGGGCTTAGAAAATTAAAACGTGTACTACAAGCACTTAGAGAAGCAGGCTTAACATTGAACCTTTCAAAATGTTGTTTTCTAAAACAAAAAATTGATTATTTGGGATTCGAGATTACAGCTAACGGAATAGCGCCGGGAAAGAAAAAAGTAGAAGCGATTCGAGGGTTTCCAACTCCTACAAACATAAGGGAGGTTCGTAGCTTTATAGGTCTCGCGAGTTATTTTCGCAGATTCGTAAAAAACTTTGCTTTGATTGTTAGAGCGTTGACCGAATTATTAAAGAAAGATAGAAAATTTGAATGGGGAACAGAGCAACAAAAAGCATTCGACGAGATTAAGGGAAAATTGATTCAAAGTCCGATACTGAGCGTATACAATCTGAGTGCAAAGACCAAAGTCCATACAGATGCGTGTTCACTGGGGTTAGGAGGTGTTCTATTACAGCGACAAGAAGATGGGAAGTTACATCCAGTATCATACTTTAGCCGAAAAACGACGCGCGAGGAATCTAATTATCATTCATACGAGTTAGAAGCATTAGCGATTGTGTGTACCTTGGAACGATTCCGAGTGTATTTAATTGGTATTAGATTTACGATAAGAACGGATTGTAACAGTCTGAAATTGTTAGCATCAAAACGAGAATTGAAACCACGAATAGGACGATGGTTTGTTCGATTATCCGAATTTGACTATGTTATCGAATATCATAAAGGTGAACAAAATTCCGTAGCAGACGCATTGAGTCGAAATCCTGTAGAAGACGCTGTAGAAACAGAAGTTGAAGGATTACCTGTACTAGGAATTAAGATAAATACTGATTGGGTAGCAGCGATGCAACGATCGAGTCCGGAAATTCTAGAAATACGCGGAAAATTAGAAGCGGGAGATGCGGAAACCCATCAAAAGTTTACAATGTATAAGGCAAGAGTCTATAAAATTACGAAGGGTAAATGGCGATTATATGTACCAAATGAATTGCGATATGATCTAGTCTCGGAAGCTCATAAAGCACTTTGCCATATGGGAATTGACAAAACATTAGCAGCAGTAAAAGAAACGTATTACTTTCCGAAGATGAGAGAGTTTGTGTCGAAATACGTCGGGCGATGTATTAATTGTATTTATTATAAAACACCCACAGGAAAACCAGTAGGATATTTACACCCATATGACAAGGGAAGCCGAGCATTTGAGGTCATTCATATAGATCACCTTGGACCGTTTATATGTACTGAGAACGGGAACAATTATGTAATTGCGGCGATAGATGGATTTAGTAAGTATTGCGTATTGAAGGCTGTACATAGCGCAGGGACACAAGAAGCGATCGAGTTCGTCAGAGAGTTTGTAACTACGTACGGCCGATCTACAAGGATTATCACCGATAGGGGAGTAGCTTTTACGTCTCACGACTTCGAGTTAATATGTAAAAATCTAAACATTCAGCATGTAAAGGTAGTTTCGGCAACACCGCGTGCGAATGGTCAAGTCGAGCGGATAAATAAAATAATTACAACTAGTCTTGCTACAACAACAAACGAGGAAGGAGATGAGTGGGACAAAAGACTGTTAGATGTACAATGGGCGATGAACAATACCGAGCATAGAGTAACGAAAAGAACTCCTTTCGAGATAGTATACCGTCATAGAAGTAGTGGCGTTAGTGATAATCCTTTAACAGCTGAGGTTATACGATTAAATGAGGAGCAAAATTTAAGCGAAAAAAAAGAATCGGTAGAAAGTCTCCTTGAGAAAAACCGCGAAGTACAAAAGAAGCAGTTCGATAAGGGCCGACGAGAGGCGCCTGAGTTCAAGGAGGGCGATTTAGTAATGATCAGAAGCGACGCACCGGCTACTGGTAGAAGTAGAAAATTAGAGCCAAAATACCGGGGACCTTATGAAATTGTTAAATCCTTAGAAAGAGATCGATATTTGATTCAGGATATTGAGGGTGAACAACAGTCTTCGCGATTATATAAGGGAATTATTGCAGCTGACCGATTGAAAATCATACCGAAGTAAATGTGTTTTTTTAAAATTAAGATTGCGTTTATAACATTAAGTTCTTAAGTTTAAGATAGTTGCATTTGGAATATAAGTTTAGAGTTTATATATGTTCAATTTCTTAAGTTTGTGTACTTCCAAGATTAGATATTTTATGTTATGTTCTGGAATGTTCAATATAATACGAGTGACGAGGACGTCACCGAGTAGGATGGCCGAATCTGTTGTAAGTCGAAGAGAGAGTCGAGCGAGAAGTATCGTATCGATATATCGAAGTCGCAGCGAGCGACGAGCGGAAGGTAGAGGTAGAGAATAGAGAAGATGGCGGAATAGAGTAGGTCGTGTGTGTAACGGCGTGCAATAAAGTTTTGTTCTAGTATTTATTCCGTCTCTAAATTATTCTCCCACACAATGTGCTACCTTTTGCTAAACTCGGACTGATGCGTGACTGTAAATGTCACACTCAGACATCAACTTAGACCTTGAATTATCTATGAAATTTACTGAATCTACTACAATTATTAACCTGAACTAAACTATACTATATCTGGAACACAGACTACATCTCGTTGCTTAATGTTTGATAAATGATCACCTTTAAACATTACAACTTACTTTGCACTAACCCTATATAGGTTACTTTATATTTGTTGCAATCTCTTGAGAGACTAGGACTTACAATTGGGCAATTTTTACTTATTGAGGCCTGCTTTCGTTGTATGTATTTATTTATTATATAATTATTGATCAATTGATTTATATCTATACTGGTTCACTCTGACCTTATAGGTTATGTGTGTTTTACTCTGCAATGAATATGATACTATTTGTTTTATGCCTCGTTAGATACGGCGAGATCTTAAATGCTTTTCAGCACTACATGCACGTGAACTGACTTCTGTTTATATACGATGGTTGTTAATTATTAATTAATACTACTATCGCGTGTCGGTGCTGAATCGTATTTTTTGAATACACTTACTTCTTTTCAGGATTATGGGAAGGAAGAAATAAAGGAAACACTATTATTAAGACTTGAATGACTTATTTATTTATTTATTTATTATTATTATTTTATAAACAATATACTTGATCTTGCCGTTATGTATTAATGTTTATTTACTTGTTTTATACGTACAATATATACACGCACCTATATTCCATCTTCTATATAAATTATTATGATGTTATTACGGTAGGTAATTAACTATTTGACACTTATTATTGTTAAGTCACACGCGTATAAGGTTAGATAGATCGACGCGCGTATGAATTCTTGAGTCTATGCCAACTTACTGGACATAGATGGTAGACTCTTTGCGACCTAGGGATTTTCCCCTAGGGCTGATTTCCATGTGTCAGCTCCTTTATGCTAGGAGTTTTGGACAACTTTTGGACAATTTTGAGTTAACTCTGTTTATTGTAAATACTATTTAATTACTTATATATAATTATGGATCCGTTTATGTCCAAATACTGTTTTAGATAAAATTCATTGTACAGAGCTTGATTATTACCTAATAATTATTCATTATGAAGACACTTGGTTAAATTGGCGATTATTCTACCCAAGTGTATCTGCGAATCGGTGATTTTTCATCATCATGACGATTTTGTGACCCGATAATGCACTATTGCTGTATATATATACACGCAATTTGTAAATATGTAAAATACTTAAGTTTTTCTCATTATGTTTAAGCTGATATTTTATCATACTTTGAATGTATATATCGATTGATTGTAAACGATGGATTTGACGGGTTATAATTCTGATGGTCATGATGATAAAATTATGAAATTATGAAATTATGAAATTATGAAATTATAAAATTATAAAATTATAAAATTATGAAATTATGAAATTATGAAATTATGAAATTATGAAATTATGAAATTATGAAATTATGAAATTATGAAATTATGAAATTATGAAATTATGAAATTATGAAATTATGAAATTATGAAATTATGAAATTATGAAATTATGGGTAATTATTCAGTTTACACCCCTCACCTCCGATTTTGATGAACTTAGGCTTAATCGACGCGTTTTTGCTCAAAACAACCGAATCTGGCAGAAAAAAGTGTCGCTCTGCCACGCGAAGTGAGATATTAACAGTTAAAGTTGACAGGAATCAGGTTATGATTCCCATCATACCGACGAGATGTAGCAACACTGAACATGCCCTGCGCTGCGGCCACATACGCATGCTCAGTGGCCGCACGCGCATGCTCAGTGGCCGCACGCGCATGCAAAAGTGCGCCAATTTTAAATATGATGACTATTGACTGGTCAATCGTGCGGAATAACCAAGCGTCTTGATTCAAGTAGTTAGGTATCACGCTGGGAGTTTGTTTAGTTTTATTATGCGGGGGAAGGGGTTCCGCTGCAGGCTACTTCTATGTAAAAATCACAACTTCTATAAAGCAGGGCATATACACACGTGTGTGTGCCCTGCTTCAACGAAAATCACAACTTCTATAAAGCAGGGCATACACACGTCTGTGTGTGTGTGTGTGTGTGTCCACGCGAAACGAGGTGCCACATGGGTTCATGACGCGCTTTACAAGCTCGTTTAAGTACATGCGTGGGCGGGGGGATTTTGCTCCCCTGCACCCCCCTCCTCATGCATGTACTTTATAATTTCGCTTTACAACTTAGCATGTACTTTAAGTTGTAAAGCGAGTTCCACGCTGCCTACCGGCGGGGTGGGTGCGGGGGAGGGGGGGGCCGAAGGCCCGCCCCTCGCACCCCCCCGTTGTGTGTGTGTGTGTGTGTGTGTCCACGCGAAACGAGGTGCCACATGGGTTCATGACGCGCTTTACAAGCTCGTTTAAGTACATGCGTGGGCGAAGGGATTTTGCTCCCCTGCACCCCCCTTTCCATGCATGTACTTTATAATTTCGCTTTACAACTTAGCATGTACTTTAAGTTGTAAAGCGCGTCATGAACCCATGTGGCACCTCGTTTCGCGTGGACACACACACACACACACACACAACGGGGGGGTGCGAGGGGCGGGCCTTCGCCCCCCCCCCTCCCCCGCACCCACCCCGCCGGTAGGCAGCGTGGAACTCGCTTTACAACTTAAAGTACATGCTAAGTTGTAAAGCGAAATTATAAAGTACATGCATGGGGAGGGGGGTGCAGGAGAGCAAAATTTCCCCGCCCACGCATGTACTGGGCACACACACACACACACACGTGTGTATGCCCTGCTTTATAGAAGTTGTGATTTTCGTTAAAGCAGGGCACACACGCGTGTGTATGTCCTGCTTTATAGAAGTTGTGATTTCCGTTAAAGCAGGGCATACACACGTGTGTATATGCCCTGCTTTATAGAAGTTGTGATTTTTACATAGAAGTAGCCTGCGGCGGAACCCCTTCCCCCGCATAATAAAACTAAACAAACTCTCAGCGTGATACCTAACTGCTTGAATTAAGACGCTTGATTATTCCGCATGATTGACCAGTCATCATATTTAAAATTGGCGCAGTTTTGCATGCGCGTGCGGCCACTGAGCATGCGCATATGCCCCCGCGGGGCATGTTTATGTCGCTACCAGTCGCTAAATCTCGTCGGTATGACGGGAATCATAACCTGATTCCTGTCAACTTTAACTGTTAATATCTCGCTTCGCGTGGCAGAGCGACACTTTTTTCTGCCAGATTCGGTCGTTTTGAGCAAAAACGCGTCGAATAAGCCTAAGTTCATCAAAATCGGAGGTGAGGGGTGTAAACTGAATAATTACCAAATTATGAAATTATGAAATTATGAAATTATGAAATTATGAAATTATGAAATTATGAAATTATGAAATTATGAAATTATGAAATTATGAAATTATGAAATTATGAAATTATAAAATTATGAAATTATGAAATTATGAAATTATGAAATTATAAAATTATGAAATTATTGAATGCTCACATTTATATACTTGTTCAAATTTTGACTGCTTTGCTGATAACTTGTTATTGGACCAAATATCTGGCACTGATTGGAAATCACTTTGCCTAAACATAATTACTATATTTATAACTAATCTATGACTTGTAAATCACCTGGTATTTTAGAAAAAATATAAACTATAAAATAAAATAAAATAAAAATCAAAAACATAAAAAACAAAAACAAAATAAAAATAAATAAAATAAAATAAAATAAAATAAAATAAATACTTACCGGGTGATATATATTGGAATCTCTCTTTTGATCAATCTATGACCATATATGTGATATATGAAACTGCAAAACCCTTTGCGATTTCTATATTGTTTCTGAATTATATTACGAATGGGATCTTCAATTGTTGAAGATATAAATCAATTATCATTATGGACAACTGACTCTCTGAGTCTTATTTAAACATGTGGGATCTTCCAATTGAAGATAAATATATTAATTTCTCTGCGTACTGCCCGTTGGCGCAGAGATCTTCCCGTGGTCACAACATCGACTATGATTAGACACAACGTGGGCGAGTTGTGTCTGTCGGGCATAGTCCTAGGGGAAGGCCACCCCGATAAAAAACCACAAAAGACAACTATGGCAATGACAAAGGATAAGAATGAAACACTGTTGAGGTCGGATCCTAACAACCGGCGCAGTCCCCCTATCGTCCCTGGGGCGGAGGCGTCGTCAATAACTGGCGAAGGGCCACTACCGGCGTTGCCTACGGGCGTCGGTAGTAAAATTGCTACCGTGGAAGAGGGCAGACAACCGTTGACTACATGCCCTGACTTGCGAACGTCATCTCAGCAGTCAATTGAAGAATCTACACCGATGCTGCCACCGGCTGGGTCCCCTGTGGTGGACTTGGCCAGATCTATTTTGCATGGTGACTATTTGGAGAGTGTGGACCGAGATAAGAATTCTGATCTCCCCTTGGATGATCCCACTCGAGAGGATTTTCCAGAGTTTAATCCAGAAGATGATGAGGAGGATTTTCCACCCCCGCCTACTCCTTGTCGAAACGAGAAGAGGAAGGCGCAGTCGTCGCCTCACTCACAGGACATCTCCCCTCCTGCCAAGTTTCCTATAAAAAGGAAATATACCACCTCCAATGACCTGATTCTCTCTCCAGTGACTCAATTGCCCAAACACAAGGATAGTATTTATCCAGTCTCTGGCGGTAAATTGAGAGAATTGAATACGGAGAAATTGACGAATTATGCGTCTGATTGTATTGGGAAGATGGAATCTGTACGTTCTCGTAGTAAAAACCTCAAGGGCAACTTTACCGGCTACCTGAGGGATGGACTTAGTAACGTTATGGAGGTTATCACCATACTCGGAGAACGGTTGGAGGCTGCTGGCGATGTTTCCAACCTCGAGCTTCAGAACAAAAACCTGACGGCTCAACTGCGTAACGTTACTCGGGAACAGGAAGTCCAGAAAAAGGAATATTCCCAGTTACGGAAGGAAAATGCAGAACTTCGTGAGGAAATAAAGGCTCTCCGTGAGGAGATTTTAAGCTAGAAGAACGTTCAAAAACCATCTGGTTCCTCTTCTCAAAATGTAAGAAATGAAAATGGTCGGTTTCAAGAAACCGATACTGATTTCTCGGATTTTCCGGTGGACGCAGTTGAATTGGAAAAGGAGGAAGCGGTCAAGGAAACACCTAAAACTGAGAAAACTTCTAAACAGGTTAAATATATGGATCCGTCTAAACGATCCGACGATAATCGTATTATAGAACGTCCTCTTCCGCAGAGGAAACCGAGGATCACCGATAACCTGATTTTTACAAATAAGATGACACTGCTTCCTGGTAAGTCTGACACTGAGCTGTCTTCCAATACCAATCATACTAGGAAATGAACCTCCCGTATGGATGTGCCGGATAAGAAGAATATCTCTTCCCTCAGGAATGGTAAATCTGATAAGGCTCGTACGCACGACGAACCTCTGATCGAAGATTCCGGAGATAACTCAAAAAAGAACTCTAGATCTCGCATCGGATTTACTCCTAATCGCGTGATGGATTCCGAGGACGACACGGGCCCCGCCCGAGAGTTGGATCAGATGAATAGGCAGATTGCTCAGCTATCCGCTAGAACGAAGGAACTTCGCGCTATGCTTAGAGCTCATCATGATGGACTCCCGGATAGCCAGATAAGGAAAACCAAGAAGAACAGGAAAACCTCATTTAAAAGCGAGACTACCGAAAATTCAGGTATTTCTGATGGTGAGGCTGTCTTGTCTGCACCTGCACCTACACCTGTAGATGTCAGACGAAATCGGCGCGCCTTGACTAATTCAAATATCAGGACTGACTCTGCGAGAAGCGGTTCTCGCCCGGTGACTCGTCCTCGCAGACCTCCAGCGGTCTCGATCACAAGCTTCAAGGAAGATCTTAGCTATGCTGAAATACTCAAGAAGGCGCGAGATAAGATTAGCCTGAATACCATGGGGATCGAAAAGTCTAAAATCAGAAGGGGTATAAACGGTGGTATCATCATCGATCGGATGGGATTTCGAAGGCAGATACTCTGGTTGGTAAACTCAGGGAGGTTTTGGATGGTAACACGGTGCGTATCACTCGACCAACCACTATGGCAGAGATGCGCATCTGGAATTTGGACGATTCTATTACCTCTATTGAAATTCTGAACGAGATTTCTATCGTGGGAGACTGCGATGAGCACATGATAAAGCTTGGCAATATTCGCAAGATGAACAATGGCTTAAATTCTATATGGGTCAAATGTCCCTTATCTGCAGCTGCGAAAGTTACTGCTGTTAATAAGCTTAAAATTGGTTGGACGGTGGCGCGGGTCGAGCTATTGGAGGCTCGGCCCGTGCAATGTTACAAGTGCTGGCGCTTCGGCCACGTTTGCACTACGTGCAGCTTTCCCGAGGATCGTACTGGTGCTTGCTTTAGGTGTGGCGAGAGAGATCACCAGATTGGCGGTTGCAGATCTGACCCTTGCTGCATTATTTGTAAGAATGCTGGAAGGCCAAGCAATCATCGCCTAGGCTCTTTTGAGGGATGCGCAAGCAGGGATCCACCTGTGAGACAGCGGAGGGACACGGCTGGAAGAGGACAAAGACCGAGACAATGACCCTGTGTCTTCAAATTAATCTCAATAGGAACAAGGAGGCTCAGGATCTCTTTGTGCACCACTCGGAGGAGGTGGGGCCTGCCATTTGCTTGGTCTCGGAACCTGCTCATGTCTCCAGCCCTCCAGCAATGGTATTACAGCCACGATAAGCTGGCGGGTATTTATCTTAACACGAAGATTGCGGCCCATCCCGCGGTGCTTATTGCTCGAGGCCGGAGCTCAGTCCTCGTGAAATTCGGTGACTTCTTTATAATGTCCAGTTATGTCTCGCCGAATATTAATCTTCAAGAATTTTCGGATTTCCTTGAGGAAATTTCCAACAGATGCTCGAGTGTAACCCACAATAACAGAATAATTGTATGTGGTAACTTTAATGCCCACGCACATTCATGGGGCTCGAACGTAACGGATGTTAAGGGCGAAGCATTGGAGGAATTGGCTGTCCAATTAGACCTGCGTCTTTTGAACGTTGGTAGACATCCTACTTTCGCAAGCCATCAGGGAAGCTCTATCATAGATCTGACCTGGGCTTCTCCGAATTTGATTAATAGGATTCTAAACTGGACGGTACACGAGGATATGGAGTCAATGTCGGATCACTTCTACATATCTTTCAGGATTTCGAACACATCTTCACAGCATCTGATGCGGCCATCACCTGCTAAATGGAACTTTAAGAAAATAGACGTGGGATTATATCAACTGGCTATTGAGTGGAGGTGTGCCGTTACTCCAGAAGATCCGGAGTATATGATTGAAGCAAAACCTAACCGCTGGATCCACCGTTGCATATCTGATGCATGCAGCGCGGCTGTTCCCCGCCTGCGTGCTCGAAGATCCGGAGGGTCATACTGGTGGAACGAGTCTATCGCACAGCTAAGGATTAAGACCATTGCGACTAGGAGAGTCTGGACCCGCGGTCGGGCTAGAGATCGACCGGAGATAATGGAGGCTAAGAGGATTGCGTACGTTTCTGCTAAGTTTGAACTAAAATGCGAGATCCGTAGAGCCAAGTCGTCCGCTTGGCAGGAATTAATATCTACGTTGGACGAGGACCCTTGGGGTCTCCCTTATAAAATAGTGTTAAATAAATTGCGGAAATCCACTCCGGGGCTCAGTATTACCTTGGAGCCAGACATTTTAAACCGATTATTATATAAATTGTTCCCACCTGGCAGGGAGTTGTCTCGCGTGAATCTGGGGGACTGTGAAGTGGGCAGAACTCCAACACCCCGGACGAAGTCAGCGAATCTATCGCTGCCAAGAAGTCTAGCAGCACGGCACCCGGACCCGACGGGGTAATTATTTAGTTTAGGGGCCTCACCTCAAATATCGTTGAAATTATGCTCAATCGACGCGTTTTTGCACGAAACGAAAGAATCTGGCAGAAAAAAGTGTCGCTCTGCCTCGCGACGCGAGATATTAAACGTTAAAGTTGACAGAAATCAGGTTACAGGTAAATTACTACGTGCAAAATTTTTTTATTGTGCAGCCGTCAGCTGCGATCAAGGAGGCGCCGGCGAAGCAACCAAAGCGACCAGTCGTCCTGGGGAACGTGCTGCTGTCCCAGCCAATGGTACACGCCGGGAGGGCGTACAGGAAACAGGTCCAGGTGTTGAAACGCCGTCTCGAGGCAATCCAGGAGCAGGACGTCGACTCCACGGAGCGTGACAAGGCCAACGGGGCGCGAATAAGCGACGAAAGGCGCGTCTGTAAATAAAAAGAAAAAGGAGTTAGTTGTAAGAATTTTTCCTTCCCATTAGATAATATTGATCTACATAAATCATGAATGTATTATTTTCCGCGAGTGCGATAGCATTGATTTATTTTCATTAATGATAGGCGCGTTAAGGTTCATTTGCGATAACATTAATTTCATTACCGACAAGCGCGTCAATGATCATTAATAGAGTGTAACATAGATAATAAGTTTGCGGTAGTATGTAAGCGTGCGTGTTTTTCTCATAGCGTAGATTAAGCAAATTATATTATTTGATTTTCCAGTTGTTCCCGCGTGGCGATATAAAATGATTCAATGATTTATTTTCTCGTCTTGACGAATTATCAAAAGAGTCAAAGTTCCGTTCAAGAGAGTACAGCGACTAGAATTAAGTTTACGCGATGGAAATTGCGGTGTAAAACGGACTTTAAGTTACCTCTGCGTAGGCCCGAAAGGCCTGTTCACAACGGTATGTTGGTAGCGGGAGAAACGACTTGCGAGGCGTTGTCAAACGGACCTTAGGATATGTCTGCGTGCGGATTAAGGACCGTTTCACAACGGCTATTAAATATTAGTAACGGTATTCGGAGTAATGCGTTATTTTCCTTCCTTTTTCCCCGACCCGAGCGATGCTCTCGTTTACTTTGTTAATCGCTACGATTAATTGTAACATTTGCTATTCGGAATCGTGACGCATGGATTAAGAGCAATTTCGGGTGTACGGCAGGCGAATGAGTACGGAGTGTAGCGTAAGAAGTAAATTGATGCCCGATATCGTTGGCAGTACGGATATACCGGGTGTCGCAAGGGTTACATTCCAAACAAACGCGTGGACGCGGATATCCTGAACGGCGTATACGAGCGAGTCAGTAACGCGACTACGACGCACGGGGGAGTGCGATATGGGCGGTGAAGCACCTAATTGCGAAATTAATTAGCCGGTGCTAATTAATGGAGTCCAACGGATATCGAGGTGATTTATCGATAGGGACGCGTGCGTAGGGCTACCGTAAAGCCAATAAATCGATCACCGAGGCAATCGGATCACCGGATCGCGAAATCGCGAACCGCGACTCCGCGGCGAGAGGCGAAGGTCGAATGGGGTCAAGTCGAGCCAGAACAGCACAGCGGTGCGACCCGCGACGTTATCCGATCACCTCGTAATCCCGAACCAAGGGTAATCTACGAGATGTTGCGGTATATTTGAGCTCAGTGGGTCACAAGGATGTCCACCATGTGGATTCCGTCATTGTCCGACAAGCGGAACGCTAGAACGCGAACCGGAAGTGCGAACCGGTCTCAGGCGACCCAGATGTGCGGACGGCGTCGGGATATCGTGATCCCAATGTATAGCGAGGAGCTTCCAAGCTGTAAACGCGAAGTTCCGTTTCCACGATGTGACGCGGTTGGCATTGACTATAAGTCATTTAAATAAATTTGTTCGTAATAATAATCAAAAGGAAACGAAACCTCGGGTAGAAGCGAATCGAAAGTTCGCGAAGGCAAACGTAAGCAGCGATGCGAGAACATTCTCGAGCGACATAGTAAAGTATGGAAATATAGTTATTCCAAGCGTACGTGCTCAAAGCCGAATTGTCGAAGACCGAAAAACATGCAAAAACTGCGGAATGCATGAATAGCCCATTGTACTTATTGTTTGCAAACGAAACAGCCGTGAACAATTATCGAGGAACGCGGAAGCGAGCGAAAGCCAGTACCGAGGGGAACAAAGGCCCACATCCAGCAGGTGCGTGATAATGGGCGTGCCGGTCGAGGAGTGGGAAGCCGGCCCGACTGCCGGGAGGCCCAGTCAGACCGGAGTATCGAGGAGTCCACTGGGAGTTCTCGACGAGTGCGGTCGATCGGTTAAATATTAGGAGATACTCATTACCAGAACCAGTGGAACTTACCCGCGTGCGGCGCGATAGTCCGTAACATACGTTTGTGACAACGCGGAATTATCCTTATAATACGCGAAACGTAGAACCCAACTCGACCGTTAATCGATAATCGCGATCATTTGTAGCATAGCGCAAAGACGCGAACAATACTTGTACGAAATTGCGAGAGAATCTTGATCGTTGTACCTGAAACATAAAAGGGTAGAATAAATTATTATTTCCTTGCTCAATCACAGAGTCACGATTATTTGAATGATTCCCGTCTAACAATCCGTAACGCGTAAGAGACTTACCCGTTCCCGAGAAATACTTACCTGTCGGTGTTCCGATACGGCGACGAGAGATCCAGAGGCGGTCCAGCGGAGGTCCAGAGGGGCGAGAGTCCAGCGGTGCACAGCTGCGGCCCCGACGACGGTCCAGAGATGCGGTGTCCAGCGGCGGTCCAGAGTCCCGGCGATGAGAACCTGAAACCTAAAGCAGAGTGAGGGGAATTAACGGAGGTCCAGCGAAGGGTCGGTATAACACAGTCATATCTTTCTCGGTTTACATAGATTAAAATCGAGTGGCGACCGTTAAATAATTGGAATTTGCGTGTGGTATGGTGGTGACGAACCTCCGTTCGGTCACAATTGCATATATGGAATCGCTTTTTCATGAAACGGATTTAGGTCATGGTCCCACCCCCCCCCTCCTTCAAGGGGTTGAAATTGGCGTTTTTGGTTTTTTGGCTCTAGCGTCCAAGGGGGTGGAGCTAGGGGGTTGGGTTCTGAGGACCGAAGGTAGTCCTCGACGAGACGCGTCCATCCCCCCGGAACCACTCCTCCACCACCCCCCGTTCAGGAGTTATGAATTTTTGAAAATTTTGCCAAAATTTTGTATGATGGAACCTGAAACGCTTTTTCATGATTTGAAAAGTGGCACAGGTCCCATCCCCCTAGCTCAACCCCTTCTGGTGGTGATTTTGGGCATTTTGGTTTTTTGACTGTAGCTTCCAAGGGGTGGGAGCTGGGGGGTGGAGTAAAAGGGCAAGTTGACGCCCTCGAGGAGGACTATTCATCCCCCCAGGTCCCATTTCCCCGCACCCCCCTTTTGGGCTCTGTATACTTGGACCAGGGGGGTTGAAGCTGAAATTTTCTAAGTTCCAAGGGGTGGCCTTTGAAAAATCGACCTCCCAGTGTCCATGCCATGCAATTTCAAATGTCGAGAAACGCGTTTTAGACCTCCCCCTTTTTTTTTACTTTTTTTGAAAATTTTTTCAAAATTTTTCTAAGTTTCAAGGGATTCTCTGTTAAATCGTGACCGCTCTTGGTCAATGCGTCCCCAAGGAGGGAATGCGCGCTCAAGCCCCGCTACCGCAACAAGGTGGTGGCCACATTGGCGGGGGGGAAGGGGAATGGGAAGGAAAGGGAAATTGGAATGGGAAGGGGAATATTGGGAGACTTAAATGTTAATGTTTTTTTTGTGTTTTGTTTTTAAATTTTTTTTTGTTTTTTTAGAAGTATTTAAACTATCGCACTCCCTGGCGTTTTACTATGTCGCGGATCAATGACAATTCCTCCTCGTGCGCTTGGCCGAATTCGTTCTTGTGTATCCCGGCACTGAGCTGCTTAATTCGATATCTCATCTGCGATGGCGTGAACGCCGCAAATAAGTCTGGTCGTGTCTCCTTCAAGCATAACCACGTTGTTAAATTATTTATGGCCCACGTCTTTAACCCGTGGTTTATTAAAGTGAGGTCCATCGCCTCGCTGAAGTGACGTACTTTCATAACCATTTTTCTGTTTGGTTTGTTTGTACTGGTACTGTCGTCGGTCCTTGCCGCGTCGGATTCCCGCGCGGACAGCCTCGCTGATCTCCTCAATGTCGGCGGCGACGGTGGCGGTGGCGGCGGCAGTGGCGGCGACGGCGACGGATGATCCATCACGGGCGTTGGAGATTTGGACTTGTTTCTCAATGACAGTCTTGCGAATGCCAGTCTTGTCGTTGGCGTCGATGTTATCGACGTTCCCACTCCTGACGTCGTGTCCGGCGAGGACGGCGGTGGCGGTGGCGCCGTCGTCCTCGTCTTCGCTCGACGAAACGATTCGTTTTGATCGGCGTTTCACGGCACGAGACGTCGAGGCCGATCTCTCCGTCTCGGACTCTGGCACCGTCATTGGCTCTTCTTCGACTGTAGATAGTCTTGGTAAGGATTTGGATTTTCGACGGCTGCTACGTTTTTTCTTCCCTAAACGAGCGTTTTGTACGGTTTCCTTTAACTTTTCGTAGGACAATTTTTGCGTTGTTTCGTCGTCGACTTCTAATCTGGCCCAGGCGTATAAGTTGTCGCGTCCTTGGACTAAATGTGCTGGGAAAACTTGGACGTTGCGCTTTAAGTATTTGCAAATTGTCGCGATCAATTTTTTGTCGTCTTCAACGCGCAGTGTCATTCTGACAATCTTGGCGAATGGTGAAACCGTTGGCCGAATCATTTCCTCGGCTATGTCTTTCGCTTTTAGCGCTTTATATGACGCACGTACGGTTTGTCTGTGTTCCCGTGGACGTTTCATTATTTCTTCGGTGAAGGTATTCAGTTTGAATGCCTTAGTTTCATGTGTGAAGTATTCAAGGGCTCTTTCCTTTGTTTTTTCGTCGGTCGTGTCTTCTTTTATGTTATGGCTATATGCCCACGAGGCGTAGGATGCCATTAAGTACTTAAAGATTAGTATGTGTTGATCCTCCTTAGGCGTTCCGTTGTCGTCGAACGCCAAGTTTTCAACCGCTGTTGTTATGCACCACTGGTGTTTTATAGGCAACATGTATATCGTTTTGATGTTGGATGAGAACAACGGATAAACGTTTATAATTCTCGGGTCGAACGTCGGTTTAAGGACGACGATTCCTCTGTCAACCGAGTTGCTCTCCGTTCCTCCAGTCATCATTGCACGCGTAATCTCATAGTTGTGCACGCGCGCCGCACCGTGCACAAAATATGTAAGTCTGTAATCCGCGTGGATTCCGGACGTCACCATTGTAGGCGACACCCACGGGTCACTGTCAAATTCCTCGTAACTGCATAGTTCAGGACGTCCGGAGAGGTATAGGAATCACCGAAAGAACGACGAGAATCTTCCACGCGTAGAACATTCTAGAAGTAAGTCATTCGGCGGGTGCGTGATAGTCATGTTGTTTTCGCGTAATCGCGCCAGGCGTACGTGCCGAATACAATAGGCGAAAAGAGAAAGTTCGAAAGTGGGAATGACGTGGCGTAGTGGGGAGGCAGAGCGAGCGACGTTCCTCCGGGCAGTCTTTCGGATACAGTAGGAGCGTGCGGACGTTCTCCTGACTGTATATTACAACCGGATACTCCCGCGTATTTGCGCGTTAAATACTCGTTCAACAATAGCGAGAGGTACAGAGATACCAGCAACAATAACTTGTTTAATCGTAAACGAGGTGCAAGTATTTCGGTAATAGCGTTAACGACGGTCGTGCCTATAGAAGTATACACCCAAACGTGGACATTGGGTCTCACGAATACAGAAGTAGTGCGTGGACATTGTTATTCGTTGTTTATAACGGTAATTCTTCAGTTTAGCTACAGCAGTACAAAAAACGATGAATTTAGGCTCATTCGACGCGTTTTTACACGAAACGACCGAATCTGGCAGAAAAAAGTGTCGCTCTGCCCCGCGACGCGAAATATTAAACGTTAAAGTTGACAGGAATCAGGTTATGATTCCTGTCATACCGACGAGATGCAGCGACTACGACCATGCCCTGCGGCCACATGCGCATGCTCAGTGGTCGCACGCGCATGCAAAGTGCGCCAATTTGAAACTAGTGTGCAAAGTAACAAGTAGAATTAAACAAATAAAACGCGCTAAAGTCATATGTGAAGTCGCAGACACGTGCAATAATGTTGGGTTTGTTAGAGTTCTCCCATTTAACATATAGCCAAAGCGAATTAATAGATTTTTTAATTCAGCATGGCGTATTAGCAAATACAATTAAGTGTAGTCAGTGTGGTAATGATATAAATATTGATAAAAATACATTAACATATCGATGTGGAAAACGATATTATGTAAAATGCTGAATTAAAAAATCTATTAATTCTCTTTTATTAGAATAATAAATCACTTACATATCACTTACAATTAGCTTTCAATGATGAACATAGGTTAGATAACGCGCTTTAAAAGTATTTAACTGTTTAAAGCGCGTCACTGACCTACATAGGTTAGATGACGCGCTTTAAAAGTATTTAAGTGTTTAAAGCGCGTCATCTAACCTATGTAGGTTAGTGAAGCGCTTTAAGCAGTTAAATACAAAATATCTGCTTTAATGAAAATCACAACTTCAAAATAATACAGTCAATTTTAATTATTTACACGCATATATACAGTACATGTACCAACAATACACATGTACTGTATACATGCGTGTAAATAGTACGCAATTAGGCGGTGAAGGGGCTCCGCCGCATAATTAAACTAAAGAAACTCCCAGCGTGAGACCTAACTGCTTGAATCGAGATGCTTGATTATTCTGCACGATTGACACTAGTTTCAAATTGGCGCAGTTTTACATACGCGTGCGGCTACTGAGCATGCGCATGTGGCCGCAGGGCATGGTCGTAGTCGCTGCATCTCGTCGGTATGACAGGAATCATAACCTGATTCCTGTCAACTTTAACGTTTAATATTTCGCGTCGCGGAGCAGAGCGACACTTTTTTCTGCCAGATTCGGTCGTTTCGTGCAAAAACGCGTCGAATGAGCCTAAATTCATCGTTTTTTGTGCTGCTGTAGCTAAACTGAAGAATTACCGTAAAATTAATTATATGCTTTATCGCCAATGAATTTCCACTGCTGTAGCATCAAAAATATAAAATCATTTTTTTCCTCAGGAAATACCACATTAAAATTTATACGGACAACACATCCGTGTTGTAGCGAATCATCATCATCAACATCAGTTGAAAGTGGTAAGTGATTTGTGTGCGCATTGCTATGCGAAAAACTTTGAACAATAGAAATATTGCATTTGAGATAACGATGAAGCAATTTCATTCCAGAGAGCATAATGCCATGCAGTACAACAGCAAGCACTACGCAAGAAAATAATTGTAATAAAAATGTGGAAAAATTGGTCATTGCACATGACTTTTTACTTTCTTCGTCAGATAGTTCTAATGAAGAATTACAATATACATGCCTAGTGCAGAAAAAGAGAATACCGCGAGTGAAACATTATATTAGAAAAGTCGTTGATCAATGTACTGATGAAGAGGTAAATATAATATTTATTAAAAATATTTATTAAATCCAATGTGTTATGAGCTTATTTTTTATCTTATGATCTCTTTTAGTTTCAGAAACATTTTAGATTTTTAAGAAGAACTTGTGAGCATATTATTAATTTGTTCGAACAGAGCAAATATTGTCCTAAGGGCTTTCGAGGGAGAAAAAATAAAACAGCTAAAGAACATGTTTTAGTTTTCTTATGGTACATCATTTTTTAAATTACTTATTTACAAATATATGAAACCGTTTTATTAAATATTACTTGTCGAGAAATATATGTTTTTTAACACATACAGGTTTGCTGCAAATAAAACAGTAATAAGAAGTGTAGCAGAACGTTTTGATATGCAAATCGCTACAGTGCACCTTATTATCAAAAGAGTTACAAATTTCTTAGTAGATTTGGCTCCAACAATAATCCGATTTCCTGCAACGGAACAAGAACGTCAAGAAAAAGCTCAAGAATTTCGAAATATATGCGGGATTGATGGAATTGTTGGATGTATAGATGGTATATTCCGATTAGAACACCTGCGAAAAAAATTCGTCATACATATGTAAATAGATACGACGAAACTGCACTTACTTTACAAGGCATATGTGATGCGAAAAAAAGATTTATAGATTGCTTTACTGGAGTCTCTAGTAAACTACATGATGCTCGTGTGTATGATATATCTTTTGTTAAAGAAAAAGTGTCTGTGCAATGGGTGATTTTCATCATATTATTGGCGACGCAGCCTATCCAATATCTATAAATCTTTTGACCCCATATAATGGGAAATTAACACCAGTGAAAGCAAATTTTAATAATCTTTTTTGTAGAGCGCGAGTTAAAATTGAAAACGCGTTTGGATTATTAAAGTGCAGATTCCGACAATTGACAAGACTCGATATGTGGTCCGTAATGTCAATGTCCAAATTTATTATATCTTGCTGCGTATTACATAATTTATGCATAGACGAAAATGATACGTTTGAATATTTTGAATATGAAGAACTTCCATTTCCAATTCAGCAATGTATTTATAGTAATAATAGAATAAGAATGTTAGGACAGTTGAAACGTGATCGCATAGCGCTTGATTTGATTTAAATTTTGATTAAAATTTTGTTTATGGACCTATAATAGAATGTTATACTAATGTAAATTTTATTAAATAAATTTTTTTATTTAATAACATATAATACAAACATAAAAGTCATCAGTATGACAGTAAATCTTTTTTTTTTTAACTAAAACGCTTATAAAATAATATCACATTATTTTAGCAAATCATACATTTAAATTCTTACAATGTAATATCACAATATTATGTTAAAGTATAACAATATTGAAAATAAAAAATGATAATAAACGGAACTTAATGCATATTTTTCTATTAACTAAAACATTTGTGACAAATTAATATCATTGCTTCTTCAAATCTTACATTTAATATCACAATGTTATATAAAGTATAACGATATCGAAAATAAAATAAAAAATTTATAATCTATATTATATATATATATATATATATATATATATATATATATACTTATGGAAAAGCTTACTGTTATAATATAAATTCAACTCAGGTATACTTAATTCGACAATGCGTTCGCAGTGCGTTCTGTTAAATAAAGTTAGCCAGTTGGGTCGAATTAAGTATACCTGAGTTGAATTTGTTTCACTTACTGGCGATATAATTCTCAATTTTTGCTGTTATAATATAAACTTTGGTTATTGCATATAAAAAGTATTATTTGAAATATAATTTATTTTTTATTTGTGGAAAATAATTCTCGAAGAACTTCTATCTTTTCTTTATGCCGACGCTCTTTCTGCTTTTCTTTCTCGTTATTAATGTCTTGTAACAGTGCAAAAATGTTTGAAGGTTTCTGAATTTTCCTCTCAGCTTCATCTTCGCTGCTCAAAGTGTCTATTGTTCTTTTTTTAATAGTACATTGGCCTATACCGAAACAAACGTCAGGTTCGATGCTATCGTCGATACTATTGATTAATTCAAATTTTTCTTCAAAGTCGATATTACATTTTTCATTCCCTGATTTTTTGTTATTTTTCTTTG
The DNA here is from genome assembly GCF_030848795.1 of Temnothorax nylanderi. Lineage (NCBI taxonomy): Eukaryota > Metazoa > Arthropoda > Insecta > Hymenoptera > Formicidae > Temnothorax > Temnothorax nylanderi. Next base: position 16,955 of record NW_027249542.1, on the reverse strand, counting down.
CAGCATTTCTTCTTTTTAACATATTTTTATATCGGTATTCGCACTGCACGGGCGAACGAAAAATTCCAAATTTTTTCGTGATTTCATTACTTATAAATTCCCACATACATTTCTTATTTTTAAATGTGGCAAATGGGCCTATTTGTCTAATATTTTCGTAATATAATTCTAGTAATTTTTTGCTTTCATTATCTGTCCATACAATTCCATGTGAATCATTTTCTTCCTTAATAGATTCTTCATTCCTAAATGATGCTGTACTGCATGGCTTTATGCTCTCTGGAATGAAATTGCTTCATCGTTATCTCAAATGCAATATTTCTATTGTTCAAAGTTTTTCGCATAGCAATGCGCACACAAATCACTTACCACTTTCAACTGATGTTGATGATGATGATTCGCTACAGCACGGATGTGTTGTCCGTATAAATTTTAATGTGGTATTTCCTGAGGAAAAAAATGATTTTATATTTTTAATGCTACAGCAGTGGAAATTCATTGGCGATAAAGCATATAATTAATTTTACAATATTTTAAATAAAATGTTTACCGTCGTTATCCACATATTCATACAGAATTCCTTCGGCCGTTTTTATTATTTGTCCATTTTCATCGCGACAAATTTTCATATTTGTCTTCTTCTTTCCTGTAAAAATTATATCATTTATGATTTTTTGTTACGATCAATTAATATTGTATGTACATTTGTTCTTTTTCATAATTAACAGTAATTACTAACATAGTACAATTTTCTTACCTAATCTACTCATTGTTATATTTATTACATTTACTTATTAATACGAGCTGAAAAACTTTCGCGAGATCTTGAAGCATGAAGTTCCGCATGTGCTAATAGTGCTAGAGCTTCCGTGAACTGTCAGTAATAGGTTAGGAGACACACCTTCCGCCATGATACTGAGTGCGTTCCTAAAGATATCGAGTTTTAAATTGAACTTGAGATCTGACTCGACCCGACCCTTAGTGCGTTCGAAAATAGGTTCGGCTGGTGTTGGGAAAAATAATAAAGTTGGCAGTATTGAGAATTCCCAACACTGCGTTCGTTTTCTCCCAACTGGGAAACGTTGGAGATTGATAGAATGGGGGCAACTAGTGCAGATATTTATTTGTATCGGTCTCAACGCCTTTTGTGAAACATAACCTATTGCTAGTACTGAGACCCGATTCTGAAACGCATACGAAAAATTTTCGTATACGAAAATAACGCCGTGTGAACATTGATTAGTGTATACTGCTTAGATCGTAAATTATACACCAATCAGTGGACCGTGCAACGTTATTTACATATACGAAAATTTTTCATATGACTGAAAGAATCGAGTTCCTGGTCAGTATCGGTCTTTTTCTTGTCATATAATTTTGTACGTTGTTTTATTGCGTCTTCGGCTATCTCAACCACATCGATTAAATCTAAGGTAATCCTTCCTTTTCTTTCCTTATTTATAAAATAAAGTTTAACACATTACTTTTGTATATATTTTTGAGTCACATTCTCTTTATTTTGCAGGATACAAAAGAGGTTTACCGCAACTTAAATTATTCTGCTGCTGCAGATAATTCATTGCACTCTGCGTATGTATTAACGCTGGTGGCAAAGCACAGAGTATAAGTATTACGGTACTCATATTTATGTTTCTATTATTTATACCTAATTGTAATTGATTATTATTTGTCAATACAAGTCCATAAATTATTTCTACTATTTATTACATCAAACTATATTTATCTATACATAATGTAAATGTATTTACAGATTTCTTCCCTTTGTATCATTGCTACTAAACAAAAAACGAAAAAGTCAGTGCCAGGAATAGCTTACAAATTTAATCAGTATTATTATTATTATGGAAGAATATTTTGTAGTCGAAAATATTATGTTTTAATCTTCTAGTAGTTTGTCTTCTAGTGATAGCGATGATGATGATGAGCAATTACAAAATATATTATTAAATAATGATATAAATGAAAGAAGGGTAACACCAAAAATAAAAAATTACTTGGAAAATGTTGTTGTAAGATATACAAATATTGAATTTAAATCACATTTTAGGTTGGTCATATTAATTGTAATTATACTGCCCAGATAACAATTCGTGCGGGGTCATATTACCTTCACGGCGTGATTATCACACCGTGCATGCACGAACGCATCATGCTCGCTTCACGAAGTGATTTTGGCATACGTGCGCGTATAGAAGGTCGCACTATGCCATCACGTGTGATTACACGTGTGATGGTACAGTGATTACGCACACGTGATGGCATAGTGATTACACACACGTGATGGCATAGTGAACACACACATGATGACATAGTGCGATCTTTTACAATTAATATATAATTGATGATGAATTATAATATTGATCGTAAAAGATCGCACTACATATAAAAATAATATTTAAATATCAGATAAAATGGCAAAAACGTTACAAATACGTATAAATTCGGGTACGTATGCCAAAATCACTTCGTGAAGCGAGCATGATGCGTTCGTGCATGCACGGTGTGATAATCACGCCGTGAATGTAACATGACCCCGCACGAATTGTTATTTGGATAGGTATAATATATTATAATTTATAATATCCGCGCGCGATTTATTATATTATAATATTTAATAACAAAATGCCCGCATAGCGATTAAAATAGCAATTTTAATGTAATTGTTATTTTATTATATCATTTTATTATTTTTATTATATTATTTAATTATGCAAATTGTGTGGGTCTATATATAATGAGATCGTGAAATGTGTTAATTTATTCATCCAAGCTCGATCTCCACCCGAACTTGTCCTCAGTGGTCCGGCCGCTCACGCGCATCTCACGCCTCACGCCTAAGCGACCCCGCGTCTTTCATTGTTCGCCCGCCTACGTGACTCGCTCGGCAGCAGCGGCTGGATTGTCATTTGTCGTCCTTCGTGATCCGAACGTCCTCGCGGTAACATTTCGCGTGCTCCGCGTGCTCTGTATCCGAGCAATCCGAGTGCTTAAATAATATATTATAGTTCCCGTGTACCCATTTCTGCCTTCACGGGCCATCCACGCCTTCCTGGCTTATCCTCGAGCCTTGCCTATCCGTCTGGCGGTGTGAATTTTAAGAATCTCGCGTGTCCGCGCGCGACCGGCCGGTCGATTATGGCTGCGATCCATTTGATATGTTACAAATGCTTCGAAGCGTTCTTTGTCTTCTTCTTTCTTCATTGAAAGAAAAGAGAAGAGAATTCGAAGCATTTATAGCATTAAATGGACTGCAGCCTATATCTCAACGGGACGCTTCCGCTCGCGCGGTCTCACGCCTGTCCGCGTGTCCGCCTGTCCGCGCCTCGCCATTCGTCCCTCGTCGCCGTCGTAAGGAGGAGGATCGAGCTAATCGATCAACGCCGGTTGCGCGAGGTTAGTGGGATTAATTATATAAATATATATAATATTTATATTTTGAATGAATAATTGATACACCGCCGTTTTTCTCGATTCTGATCATATTTTTTTTTTTACCCGAATCCTGTCGGTATGTGCACGTTTTTGTGGTCCTTCCTATATTCAAAAAGTCATGTAGACGCGAGAAGTTTCCATGTAGACGCGAGAAGTTGGCCCGCGGTCGAGTCGGTATTAATGTTGCCGCTTTTCCGCGTGCGTGATTGGCCGATGCGTGCGTGCGGTCAATGATGCGGCGATCGAGATCGCGCTGCGAGTTTCGCGTCGGTACAGACATGTATGTATTCATATGTATGTATTCATATGTTAATGTATGTGTCGTGTGATGTGATAGCTGGCATCGGTTGCGCGAGGTTAGTAGGATGATACGAGATGCAAGTAAAAATATCGTAATTGCCTACATGTATCAAAAATCTAACGATTAACCATACGTTCTTTAGGATTACGTGGAGATACTTTAGACGGCAGTGAAGATCGCGTTCGGGATTTACCGCTAAGAAGTAGTAAGAAGTGGTTATCAGGGAGGTTCCACTAATTCCAGCGTAGAGATCGTAGAGACGAACGTCGTCGTACTTCCGATGACGAAGACACTATTTTAGACGGGATTGTCCCGATTGCGCACATTACAAATCGGACACGACAATATTTCCCGATCGGACACATTCCCGATCGGACACGGTAACGATCGGACACGGTGTCGATCGGACACGGTGCCGATCGGACACGGTGTCGATCGGACACGGTGCCGATTGGACACGGTGTCGATCGGACACGGTGCCGATCGGACACGGTGCCGATCGGACACATTTAGTTGCATTCGGACACGGTGTCGATTGCACACGGTGCCGATCGGACACGGTAACGATTGCACACGGTGCCGATTGCACACGGTAACGATTGCACACGGTAACGATTGCACACGGTGTCGATTGCACACGGTAACGATTGCACACGGTAACGATTGCACACGGTGTCGATCGGACACGGTAACGATTGCACACGGTAACGATTGCACACGGTAACGATTGCACACGGTAACGATCGGACACGGTAACGATTGCACACGGTAACGATTGCACACGGTAACGTTTGCACACGGTAACGATTGCACACGGTAACGATTGCACACGGTAACGATTGCACACGGTGTCGATCGGACACGGTAACGATTGCACACGGTAACGATTGCACACGGTAACGATTGCACACGGTAACGATTGCACACGGTAACGATTGCACACGGTGTCGATCGGACACGGTAACGATTGCACACGGTAACGATTGCACACGGTAACGATTGCACACGGTAACGATCGGACACGGTAACGATTGCACACGGTAACGATTGCACACGGTAACGTTTGCACACGGTAACGATTGCACACGGTAACGATTGCACACGGTGTCGATCGGACACGGTAACGATTGCACACGGTAACGATTGCACACGGTAACGATTGCACACGGTAACGATTGCACACGGTAACGATTGCACACGGTAACGATCGGACACGGTAACGATCGGACACGGTAACGATTGCACACGGTAACGATTGCACACGGTAACGATTGCACACGGTAACGATTGCACACGGTAACGATTGCACACGGTAACGATTGCACACGGTGTCGATCGGACACGTTAACGATTGCACACGGTAACGATTGCACACGGTGTCGATCGGACACGGTAACGATTGCACACGGTAACGATTGCACACGGTGTCGATCGGACACGGTAACGATTGCACACGGTAACGATTGCACACGGTGTCGATCGGACACGGTGTCGATTGCACACGGTAACGATTGCACACGGTGTCGATCGGACACGGTAACGATCGGACACGGTCCCGTTTGGAAATAAAATACGAAAGTTTATATATATATATGTTTGAGATTGTAAAACAATAATAAACTAAAAAACTGTAGCATTACGCGAGGTTAAAAAATCTGTGATCGTATTATGTATTTATATTAATTATTTACAGATAGCACATTAAGCGGTAGGCAGGTTAAAAATCTATATAAGGATACGTATTATACTCTAATGTCGTATACTTCAAATATGAAGTCGATTGACATATTTCCTAACCTCAAGTCGTCCTCTCATTAGAGTGCTTCATTATATTGCTTTTACAGTCTCGAACAGTACATAAAATTTCGAAATATTTGTTCTCTTTTAGACTAAGTGGCGTTAAGTGAGTATACTTTTGTCAAATAAAAAATAACTTGTTTATCTTAATAATTTGAAGTTAATTCTTCCTCTTTATACATAATAAGATACACTAGTGTTACTTATTAATAATGTGAGATTGCAGTTTACTGATTTACAGCAATGTTTTAGCAATGATTTAATAGAGATTTAGCTCCTTTTTCTTTCAGTGTAGCGCAATAAATAATTATTTTACTGTCAGAAATGACGTATCTCTGTATCTACGTAATTTACAGGAGCACTGTAAAGGCATGCATTTACAGTGAGGACTCCAATTTCAAATCTGAACATTATTTGCTGTTTGCTAACCTTTAATGTGTTATGTTTAGCAGCTGGTAAAGGTACATACTATTGTTGACATTTCTATTAAAATTACTTGTGTACGAAACTCTAATTTATAATGTTTTTAATTTAGATTATTAAGTATCACTTTCCTTCAACTTGATAGGAGCTGGGGATGAGATATTCTATGCATCTATAGTAATTACATAAGCCTGGAATATCCTCAGATATTAAAGAAAAAATCCATTTACAAACCATAAGATTCCGTTAAGCGAGAGTTGATTATTATTGTCTCCGTTTTCAGAATCTTGTGAAATGTTATGGAATCATCTACTGTGATTAACTTGGTTGCTGTGTTTATCATGGAAGGATCAATGTGCTTCTAATCTTTACACATGTTTGCAGAATGTATAAAGCGTTTATATTTTTAGGCAGGTAAAACCTGTGTATACTTTATTAATCATCTTTAACGAATTATCCACAGAATGCAGCGTAATATATTATCTATGCCGTGGTATTTAAATAATGTATGTGTCGTGCATGTATGAGCATATTCTCACAAATACATATAAATTGGTAAGTAAAATTTGGTAAAATTAAGCTTATAGTTATAGTTGTAATATATATATAAATCCCGTAATGTATATATATTTACATTTTCGACCTATTGTTTGAGTGTAAGGGCTCGGACACACACTTCTGCACAACGCCGGGCAACACGGGAAACCTCACCAGGCCCAGACACCGGAAGGATTGACAGATTGATAGCTCTTTCTTGATTCGGTGGGTGGTGGTGCATGGCCGTTCTTAGTTGGTGGAGCGATTTGTCTGGTTAATTCCGATAACGAACGAGACTCTAGCCTGCTAAATAGGCGTACCTTATGGTATCTCGACCTAGCATTATGCGTTGTGCAGAAGTGTGTGCTCCCCGCTTAAGACCGCTAAACCAATGAGCATCCAGCATAAAATCGCCATATTGATTTACATAAGATGTTCATTGGTCCAGTGGTCTTAAGGCCATCGCACACAAAATTGCATAGGCTACATAAACATAGCATAATGCTGGGTTTACAATGCGAGTTGTGGGTCATGGGTCGTGGGTCGTAGGAAATTGACCAATCACATTCGAATTTGAAAAGAATAATCGACTGTGATTGGTCAATTTCTTGCGATTCGCGACTTGCGACTGCTTGCGACTCGCATTGTAGACCCCACATAAGACCGCTGGACCAATGAGCATTTCATGTAAATTAATATGGCGACATTATGCTGGATGTTCATTGGTTTAGCGGTCTTATGCTACGCTTATGCTAAGCTATGCATTTTGTGTGCGATGGCCTTTATGCTATGTTTATGCAGCCTATGCAATTTTGTGTGCGATAGCCCTTTCTCTGTGCCCGGGCCCTAAAGCCTTGTGTCCACGAGGCTAGAACTGCGTCCGAGTTTCGGTTTAAGCCAATCAACTTGCAGCTTTTACAGAAAAGCAGCAGTTTCATTGGCTTAAACCGAAACTCGGACGCAGTTCTAGCATCGTGAACACAAAGCTTTACGGCTATTGTAGACGAGCCATAAAACCAAGGAGCGCGTTCAGTACAGTAGAACAAGCCGCTCAGTAGCAATCGAATGTAATTGGCTGTTACTTTTAAGGTGCGATTTCACGATGACGCTCGACGCTGGATTCGAGCGTCAAACAGCGCCAAAAAGCTAAACTGTGTTTAGCTTTGACACTCGACGCTCGAATTCAGCCAATCCAGTGGTTAGGTTATATTTCGCGTCCCTCTGAATCTATCACGTGACCAGATTTGACGCTCGAATCCAGCGTCGAGCGTCATCGTGAAATCGCACCTTTAAGATTACTTTAAACATTATTGCAAAGTATACAGATATACACGGATATTACCTGACTATGAATATAAACGGTTTATGCAAATATGTGTTGATACTGGAAGCACATTGATCCTTCGATGAACGCGTGCACCGTGTGCAATCGTTACCGTGTGCAATCGTTACCGTGTCCGATCGTTACCGTGTGCAATCGTTACCGTGTGCAATCGTTACCGTGTCCGATCGACACCGTGTGCAATCGTTACCGTGTGCAATCGGCACCGTGTGCAATCGTTACCGTGTCCGATCGGCACCGTGTGCAATCGTTACCGTGTCCGATCGGCACCGTGTGCAATCGACACCGTGTCCGATCGACACCGTGTGCAATCGTTACCGTGTGCAATCGGCACCGTGTGCAATCGTTACCGTGTCCGATCGGCACCGTGTGCAATCGACACCGTGTCCGAATGCAACTAAATGTGTCCGATAGTAACTGTGTCCGATCGGCACCGTGTCCGATCGGCACCGTGTCCGATCGACACCGTGTCCAATCGGCACCGTGTCCGATCGACACCGTGTCCGATCGGCACCGTGTCCGATCGACACCGTGTCCGATCGTTACCGTGTCCGATCGGGAATGTGTCCGATCGGGAAATATTGTCGTGTCCGATTTGTAATGTGCGCAATCGAGACTCACTCTTTTAGACAGCCAAGACGTTTCAAGTATTGATAGAGGTAATAATAATAATAATACTTATTGGTTGTGCGCGTGTGTGAGGGCGTGCGTGCGTGCGTGCGCGTTTACGCGTGTGCGTATATATGCGTATTTATGACAATCCCCCATAACCGTTTCGCCCTAAAGACAGAGCAACGTGTGACGTATCGGAATGCTTAGAGATTAGCATGTGACGTGGAGCAAACTCTTGTGACCATCTAACACTAATGTTATCGTCAAATTTACATAAATATGTATTCTGTTGCATGCTATTAACGTATGCAGTGCAGCTTTCGCTATCTGTGGTCAAGTCTCCTTTTAAATATCAATTGCGAGTTTGACGGATGGTCACAATGGTTTGTGTATGTATAGAGTCAGTATCGAGTGTGGAGGGAGGACTTAAAGGAATAAGGCGAAGACGACTTCGGCGCTCGCGGCAACGAAGCTTAACGCCAATGAGTGCTAGCCAGATAGGTAGGCCTATCCTTTCGCCTCCGTCATAGTATCGAGCTCGCGTCGTCATCTCTTTACGACGATCGGTTACATATACAAAGAGGCATTCTTATACTCGTTTTGCTCGGTCTTGCTCGATCGGTAGGCTGACGCGCACACTTGTACATATATGTATGTGAAAACATTCTATATAATACATTCTATAGAATTAATCTATATACATTTGTTTAGGGACCTAAAGGCCAAAGAGAACATTGGTATCATCCTCCTCGTATGTAGCAGAGTAATAAGCCTAAAGAAGCTCTGGTTAATGGTACCAGTGGCTAAGTAACTACGTTGCGTTGTCGCTAATCGCCAACCGCTATTAACGTTGTTACATTACACCTGACAAGAGCTATTAACTCCCATCATGTAACATGACGCATATTGACGCAAGAACTACACGATTATGGAACGTGATATGATTAGTCTACGCTCGTTGTTAAGACTGTTTGCTACCGACATAAGAATAATACGAGTTGTTTAAGAAATCGCCATTCTTCTTAAACACATTTAAGCGTACAAAAATATACAATATTGGTAAGTTTCAGTCAAATCGATGAGGAAACCACTTTCCTTTATAATTACCTTAAATTTATATAGTTTTAGTTAACTTTTTTATATATATTATTAAAAAATTTATTTATTTTGTATTTTGCAGATTTACTATTATTGATTGATTGGCTTATCCTCGAGCGTTTGCTATAATAATTGTTTTACCGCATAACCATCATTATTTGAAACAATTAATTATTCTTGACATTGCTATAATTTGAATATTTGACAACGTAGTCTACAACTCCGCTGCTGCACATCGTATATCGGTGAGTCATGAATCATATTTTATTTTAATTTGAAGTAATGGATCTTCGAAAATTGTATCGAATTACATGTATAATATATGGCTAGATATATGTTGACGTGTGTATCAGGCTAAAAATATAAGAATATTACACGTAAAAATGTCATATCTCATAGATATCCACTGCCTTGGAATGGATGGGCTAGAATAGATTAATAGTGATATTTAATCCTGGATTATATGTGCATGATATTGATTTATTGCGCATGCAAGGATGCACACATATGAATTAAGCGTATAGAATAGGGCTTATATTAATATATTATTTATTGACACATTTTAATGTTCTATTATACGACAAAATATTAATTACGCGATAGCAATTATAGTCTAAAATGTTTAAGAACAATTTGTGAGTATAAAAAGAAAAATAATAGATACTAACAGATAGACTAAACTCGACAAAAAGTAATAAATGATGATCTAACAAATATGTCATTTCCAAGTCTGATAAAGATATCATTTCTTATACTTTTTTTTAGCACTCTATACACAGATTTTCAGAAAATAAAATAGAGATCATGAAAATGTGACATTATGACAAATTAATAATATTATTTGGGTAATTTTAATATTAAATATGTTAAAATTGATTAAATTTGAATTATTGTTTTAATAAATACTGCAAGAAAAAAAATAAAAAAGTAAAATGAAATTATAAGTAAAATTCTATTTTAAGTATTTTTATTTAGCTTCTTTCAAGGATTAAATATCATAGAAACTGCTGAAAAAAATAAATACTCAAATTTTTTCAATATGCACGTCATATATAAGAATAAATAAGAGAACAGGGAATATCTCATGTGTCATGTAACAATCTTTTAATTAATTTATTAATTATTTAATAAAAAAACATGCTAATGTGTAATTATAATACTTTAAAATGTGTTTGTTTTATACTTTCTTAATTTAAATCTTTCATAGCCTATGTGTCTTACTCATAATCTCATTTTCTAAATGAGTATATAATAAATCCCATTTGATTCATATATATACTTTCCACGCTTTGCGCGCAATTACGACTTCAAATTAGAGTACCTTCAGTATCAGATATAGCGTGACTTGGTTCGTTCGTTAGGTATATATCACTCGTTATCTTGATACTTTGATATGTAGAATAATGAAAAAAATCGCTTGTTGTAAAAAAAACAAAATTATTTTAAAATTTTTGATTGCATTTTGTAGATGCATTCTATTTTAAAAAATTACAAATGTAAAAAATCAATATTATTATTTGATTTCTTTCATGAATCTACATACAAAAGTATCAAGATAAAGTCATCGAAAAGTGAATACTTTACGAAATATTTCATGTTTTACATGAAAAATAAAATTTACATGACAAAATTTGAAATATCTCAGGAAATTCTTAACGAAAGAAAAAAAACAAATACATCAAATACATCCTTATTCAAAGCTGACTACGTAGTACAGTAAAATTAGGTCTGAAAATGGCAAAACGGATTGACAAGCCAATTTTTTGAAGGTGAGTAGAGGGTTATAGGAGATGCCCAAATTCACAAAGTTCCAACAAAATTTCTCTGTGCGTCGGCGGCCATCTTGAAAATAGGGGTAAGTTTGGATATCTCAGCTCCTATTGGTCGGATTTTTTCCATTTTTTTTTGTTTTGTAGGGAAAAATATTGTCTACAACTTTTGTTTGGAAAATTTTTTAATAGCTGTCAAGGAAAAAAAGTTCCAACAAAAAAGTGCCGTCAATTTGAACATTTTTATTGACAATTATATTGCCCCCTGTTGGTTTTATCAAAAAAACCAAAAGCGCATATACGAAAATTGTAGAGAATTGAGTCCTCTACAAGTTTTATTAGAATATTTTTTTGATGAAACCAACAGGGAGCAATATAATTGTTAATAAAAATGTTCAAATTAACGGCACTTTTTTGTTGTAACTTTTTTCCTTGACAGCTATTAAAAAAATTTTTCAAACAAAAGTTGTAACAATATATTATATACATAATATATATATTATATATATTTTTTTTACAAAACAAAAAGAAATGGAAAAAAATCCGACCAATAGGAGCTGAGATATCCAAACTTACCCCTATTTTCAAGATAGCCGCTGATACACAGGGAAAATTTGTTGGAACTTTGTGAATTTTTTGGGCATCTCTTATAATCCTCTACTCACCCTCAAAAAATTGGCTTGTCAATCCGTTTTGCCATTTTCAGACCTAATCTTACTGTACTACGTAGTCAGCTTTGAATAAGGATGTATTTGAGATATCCAAAATCTTGAAATTTGCAGTCTTCCACCGCCTAAGAAAAAAATTGGCGAACATAATTATTGATATCATCTCAAAGTACGGTGGAAGACTGCAAATTTCCAGATTTGGATATCTCAAATACGTCCTTATTTAACCCTTAAATGCCACACCTCTCAAGAATCTCGTAAATGACACATGGGGTCTAAAAGACCCCAGCATGAAAAATGTCTCCTTACTCATTGATTTTTTGATATTTAGTTATGAAAATTATTTTCAATGTTGTTCAAGGCTTAGAAAAGAGAATAAAATGCTTATATTGTTAAAATTTCAATTTTAACATAGTATAAAAAATTAAGTAAACTGACAATGAGTAGGGGAGACCGGGGCTAAGCCGACAACGGGGCAAACTTGACACTAGGCTTTTTACCAATTTAAATCTATCGTAGAAACTTGCCTTTCCTACTGTAAATGCGTCTTTATGTGCCAGTATTATCAACGGAATTTGGTAACATTCTGAGTTATAGTGTAATTTTTAACGCGACATAAGCGTTTTTGATAGTGAAAAGTAATTTTTCTGATCTCTCGAAAATGTCTACTCTTTCATCGAGCTTTACTCTTGCGAATCTACCGGTAAGTGATTTTGATGGGAAATTTGATGCTCTATATGAATCCGATAATCGTTTTTGCATATTTTCAAAATTTTTATGTTTTTGAAGTGACAAAAGTGAAAAACGACGTCCGGGGCAAAGTCAACACCACGCCGTTTCGTCGGCTCCCAGTAACAAACGATGCTTGTCATGCAGCCGTATGGCTCATGACAAATGTATGCGCACGTCCGATCGCGAGTTTACCTGCATTAATTGTTTTTCAGACATGAGTTTAGATGAAGATAATTGAAAGTTTAACAATTTTTGTTCTCATTATTTTAAATGATTGTTCTAGCTACTTTATTCCGACTTTTTGTACTTTTTAAATACACAATAAACAATGTATTTTCATTTTCAGACAGTAAAAAATAAGTTCCAGATCAAATTGTGTCGATCAGACAAAGTGTTGAGTTTGCCCCGGCGGGGTGTCGAGTTTGCCCCGGCATTTTTCAATTCGAAAATTTGTCTTCGCGTCACTTTTCCTTTCCTGGCGGCAAAACAAAGCGACGTACAGCAAAACTTCCTGAATCAATTTTGTACCTGAAGAAACACTCTTTAAATATGTACCATTAAATTTGCCTAAAAATTTTAATTAAATATTAAAAATTGCCTTTGAAAAAATAGTGTCGGCTTAGCCGCGGTCTCCCCTACTGCTAAGTGTACAACCGGGTAGGTCAATCACTCAACTATTATCAATGGGAGCATGAGCTTCATTTTTGGGGGAAACATTTGAAAATATATCATTGTAAAGGATCTGGGGTCCGCTGGACCCCGGGTGGCATTTAAGGGTTAAAGCTGACTACGGCTTTGAGTATTAAACTGAGTAAAAATTGAACTGAGACACATTATAGTAGAAAGTTTGCCCTGTAAAACCTTCTTTTATATTATTTTCACGTTAATTATTTGTTGAGTAATCACAGTTTAAAAATGGACAAAAATTTACTGAGAAAAAGTGATCCCCCAATTTTTTAGAACAGTGTATTTTATTTTATTTCGTTTTCAAATAAAAAGTTGGCAGCTTTATTTTATTCAGGCAGTTTTACTCTTCTCTAAATATTATAGGGCTTATATACTTATTATATCTTAAATACGTTAAGGTGGTGGTCCTGCACGTAATTCATGGCTTCGATTATTGAATGAAAATAATTTTTCCTTATCTCTGCTCTCACGTCTGTTTGCGCTTGTTTTATTGGTACAAAATGTTTAAATAAGATACATATCCTAAAAATTATTTTCAAGGCCATACTTATCAGTAATAGACGAATTTTACATCGACGAGGATGTCTGTGAAATTCAAGAGATTCGTTAACCTCAGTGAGAGGCACAAGAGAAGGCGGTTGTCTGTAATCTCAGGCCACCGAAGAGGCTTTGTATCAATAGCTCAGGATTTTGATGGTTCTAATTCCTCCACATCAGAAGATGTGTCAGAGAATGAACCAGGCACAATCAGGAACAATCAGAAACAATCAGGAACAATCTACTGATGATGACGATGAACAAACTTCTGACAGAGGTGAAGAAGTAGAGGATAGTGAGGAAGAAGCAGCAGACGGTGAAAGTACTGAAGAAGAAGAAGAAGAGGACCGCGATGAAAACAATGGAGAAGAAGTGGGATACGATAATATAGAAGAACACAATAATACATCGAGCTCTTCAGAAGATGAGAACGACAATGTACTACAAAACCTTGCAGATATGAAGAAGAGGATATTAAAAAATACATTTTTAGCAACAAATTTAAAACATAAACAGGGAAATGTACTGCTTAAAACATTACGTGAGTTTCCTTTCAACCTGCTTTGTCTACCCAAGGATACGAGAACGTTATTAAAAACTCCAACTACTGTCGCTACTACACAAGTTCAACAAATACCTGGGGGAGAGTACCTACATATGGGATTACAATGCACACTTAAAAAGAAACTGCAAAATCTTCCTGAAGATATGTTGCCTGAAACTATCGAAATAGATTTTAGTACCGACGGTGCTGAAATGCACAGAAGTGGCACATATCAATTTTGGCCTATTCAATATCGGATTTTGAATTTAATTGATAAAAAGCCTGTAATAGCGGGTGTGTTCAAAGGAAAACAAAAACCATCAAATGCATTTGATTTTTTCGCTCAGTTTGTTCAAGAAATTGTGGATATACGTGAAGAAGGTGGAATTTTCATACGCAATCGACAGCTTCCGTTAAATGTCCGATGTTTTATTGCCGATGCACCTGCAAGGGCGTTTGCTTTAAATCATTATGGGCATACATCATCAAACGCCTGTTCAAAATGCAAAGTTCAAGGTCATCGTTGTGAAGAACCTGGTTTTCGGGGAGCGATGATTTTTCCAGAGATTCGACATCCACCAAAAACGGATGAAGAGTACCGTGATATGATAGACGAAGATCACCACAAAGGCCGAAGTCCATTATCTCCGGTGTTGGGATTAGTGAAGCAAGTTCCTTTCAAAAGCTTACACCTTGTGTATATAGGAAATGTTAAGAAAGTTTTTTCTGCTCATATTCACGGGAAGTATAGACCTAAAAAATTGAACGTAAGACAACTGGATATTCTTGATTCGAGAATGACGGCACTTACATCATATTTTCCCACGGAATTCAATCGCCGCCCAAATAAATTGTCTATGTTCCATCACTTCAAAGGTACTGAATTTAGACAACTGCTGCTATACACTGCTCCGGCTGTTCTGCAAAATGTTTTTAGTGAAGAATATTATCACCATTTTATTTTGCTACATTGCGTGATGCGCCTTCTCAGTTTTGAAAACGTGGCTGAAGAAATATACGCATTCTGTCAAGAAGCTTTGGAGACCTACGTCAATATGTGTGAGCAACTATACGGAGAACAATTTCTTTCATATAATGTACATGGCCTTTTGCACATAGTCGACGATGTTAGGCAATTAGGTTCTTTGGAAACGTTTAGTGCATTTTGCTATGAGAACAATATGCCGGAATTTCGAAAACATATTCGAAAACCGCACCTCGCTCTCCAACAATTCTATAAGAGAATGTGTGAACTAAATGATTTTAGTTTTGCACACGTCGATAACCGTATCCAAATTCGTTGCTCTAAACCTCATGCAGAGGGTCCTCTAGTAGAACACATCCCTGTCTGCCGTTGCCAGCAATTTTGGAAGCTGCAAGTTGGAAAAATCACATTTTCAACATCCATGCGTGATAATTGCATTTTCCTTCAAAATTCTAAGGTCTGCTTAATAACGAACATCGTACAAATGGAAAGAAATATTTTCTTCGTTGTACAAAAATTTCGTACACAGGTTGCTTTATATGATGTCGGACTGACTTCCGATTTTGTAGGAGTATACCATTGCTTAAATCTGTCACACGCAGTCGAGGCAGTCAACTTAATCGATGTCAAAGGCAAAATGTACAGAATGCCGAAGTGGAGTGGTGTAGAAGGCCAAGAAGAGTGCGTTCTTGCAAATGAGTGGATATGCGTATCTCTACTTACATCCCTAATAGTACCTTAATATTAAATACAAGAAATTCTGAAGACAATCAAGAGAGACGGCAGTGTCTCGCGCCAAGTACGCGCGGAGCGAGACGCACCGTAACTCATTTACGCGAACGCACGAGTTGCGAGTACCCGAGATTTTGAGATCTCAATAACGAGTGAACGGATCAAGTTCTAAGTACAATTATACCGACTACTCTTCCAAAAATAATAAACTACACAATCCGCATAGAAATTCTATGTATTATTCACATTTTATTATTACTTTCAACAAAAAACACGAGATTAACATTTGTTAAAATTAAAATGCAGTTTCAAATCACTACAAATCACTTTGTTGTTCATTGAAATCGTAGCAACATGTAGAAAAAAGTGGAACAAAAGAAAAAAGTTTTGAAAATTTCGAGTACTGGTAGAGTTCTAAAACCTTCAAGAAAGTTGCTGACATCTTCGGACGATGAGTCTAAACGTCCCAAAAAAAATTTAAGAGTAGTCAATCTATGAAATGCATGACGCAGGAAATTGATCGACTACGACTGATAGTCCAAAAATTCAAGAATACCGGAGACGACCAAATATATGTTAGTGCGTCAGATAATAATAATCCAGAAGTCATCATGTGTGAAAAAACGTAAGTAGATGATAATAGTATATTAATTATTAAATGTATCCATTCAATAATAAATTCAATTTAACTGTAAACTTCAACATTAAATAAACAAAAAGTAAATTTGAAATTTTACT